>NW_024038715.1:1387500-1612415 GCF_016077235.1 Cyprinodon tularosa
TATATATATATATATATATACCTATATATACCTATATATATACCTATATATACCTATATATATATATACCTATATATATACCTATATATACCTATATATATATATACATATATATATATATATACCTATATATATATATATATATATACATATATATATATATATATACATATATATATATATATATATATACCTATATATATATACCTATATATATAGGTATATATATATATATATAGGTATATATATATATATATAGGTATATATATATATATAGGTATATATATATATATATATATATAGGTATATATATATATATATATATATATAGGTATATATATCTATATATATATATAGGTATATATACCTGTATATCTATATATATATAGGTATATATACCTGCAGATCCTCCCTACCAACACACCCCCAACCCGGTGCTTAAAAACTAATGATAACTAATGATAGCCAACTGAGACCGACCATAAAGTGAAATAGACCCGAATAAAGTATTTATGAACTAATGTTAAATACTAAATAAAAGATCAAAAATAAGTGCTGAAATTCAACAGTTATTTACATACTGGACAATTTTTTATCAAGGGTTTTACAAATGTTGCATGAATCTCTAGGCAGTCTCTTAAAAGAAGGAAGCGCAGCAATCATGAACTCATATTTGGGGAAAAAAATGTCTATAAATCATATAAAACTAAGGTTTTTCGTAATCCCCCAAGAACTTTTAAAAGCTTTATATGAAAGTGAGATTTCCATCTCAGAGTATAAAAGTATTGTATTGTATGTTGTCTTTTTATGTCAATCCTTATGGATTTTCCTCTAAAAATATTTCTTAATTTTTTTGTATTTTCCATTTGCAAAAGATTTAATAATTTCAATGACAATTCAAAGTAGCAAATCTGTTTTCAAAAGGAAAATAAACAAATATAATTTGCAAAATTTTCTCTTAAACCCCAACCCTGAAATAAAATCTACTATCTTTGTCTTGTTTTTCATTTCAAATATTTTTTGTGCTTTAATGTGTGCTAAGTTTGCAGGTAAATGGTACCGAGTTGGCCTTGCCTATGACTCTCCTGGCTTTGAGCGCATGAGAGACAAAGTGAAGATCTCCATGGGGATTGTCTCAGTAATGCCCAGTGGCAATGTCAACCTGACAATGTGGGAAGCACTGTGAGTCCAAATAAATGCTTGGCTGATACATTTAGTCATGACATACAGCCACAACCTTTTATATCAACTGATTCAACCTGACAGCAAGGGAGAGAGATGAGCTGTTCAACTCAACCCTTTTTCATTGCACCTATAGCTTTATTTATAAAAAGTTATACACACTAAAATACAACTACATCTCCCTGTTTCTTTTTTTCTTTAGAACTGGATTCTGCATGCTTAAATTTTACCAGTATAACAAGACAAACGTGCCTGGACGGTTCACCTACTACAGCACCCGTGAGTATTTTCAGATTTCATCGCGTGACACAAAAACTGACTGACTGTTAAAATGAGAAGAAACATAATAAATTTTTATTAACAATTAATTAATTGTTACACCAATGATGGATTTCTTTCCAGTGGTACAAGACACAGCAAATGTGTATTATGTCACGCATATAATAAACAGACATAAAAATAAACCTCCATACATGATGTAAAAGTATGTACATTATAAGGACAGATTTAAAAGTATATCCTAAAGGAGTGAGGAGTGTAAAATGCTAAAAGCTTAGAAGTTGACAAGGTGCAATGCATTTCATATACTTATTCAGACTGTGGAGGATGTTCAGCAGCATTGAATAGTCTGTGTAGGCATGAGACAAAATCTATAAATATTTGAGGAGTGACTGTTCTTGGATCAGTGACTTCCTCTAGATAGAGAACCTCACATCTGCCCCACTGATCCTCAACCCAGGCATGCCACAGGGTTGTATCCTCAGCCCTTCCTCACTTTCTTCACACACGACTGCTCTCATATCAAACATGGTTTGAAAGGTTGGAGACCATCGGCGTTGGCAGACCCTTTTCACAGGGGCACGTGCCCCATTGTGGATCTGCGGTGCCTGGGTATGCCTGGGGCACTGTTTTTTTCTTAATTAATTTTCCGCTTTCACAGCTCTGATCACAAAGCGGAGTTGAGAGAGGAGAACTCTCCAAAATAAGCCAGTCACTACTGATCGCAGCTTCGCAAAAATGAAGCTGGCATGGGACGCTACCGTTTACTGTTAAAAAAAATTAACATCCAACTCTCCCATCTTTCTGGCCATAACATCCTCACCTCATAGGACCATTACCATCACATCATCATACGATGGGCCCAAATAGAAATGATAAACACAGACATGTATGTATGTATGTATGTATGTATGTATGTATGTATGTATGTATGTATGTATGTATGTATGTATGTATGTATGTATGTATGTATGTATGTATGTATGTATGTATGTATGTATGTATGTATGTATGTATGTATGTATGTATGTATGTATGTATGTATGTATGTATGTATGTATGTATGTATGTATGTATGTATGTATGTATGTATGTATGTATGTATGTATGTATGTATGTATGTATGTATGTATGTATGTATGTATGTATGTATGTATGTATGTATGTATGTATGTATGTATGTATGTATGTATGTATGTATGTATGTATGTATGTATGTATGTATGTATGTATGTATGTATGTATGTATGTATGTATGTATGTATGTATGTATGTATGTATGTATGTATGTATGTATGTATGTATGTATGTATGTATGTATGTATGTATGTATGTATGTATGTATGTATGTATGTATGTATGTATGTATGTATGTATGTATGTATGTATGTATGTATGTATGTATGTATGTATGTATGTATGTATGTATGTATGTATGTATGTATGTATGTATGTATGTATGTATGTATGTATGTATGTATGTATGTATGTATGTATGTATGTATGTATGTATGTATGTATGTATGTATGTATGTATGTATGTATGTATGTATGTATGTATGTATGTATGTATGTATGTATGTATGTATGTATGTATGTATGTATGTATGTATGTATGTATGTATGTATGTATGTATGTATGTATGTATGTATGTATGTATGTATGTATGTATGTATGTATGTATGTATGTATGTATGTATGTATGTATGTATGTATGTATGTATGTATGTATGTATGTATGTATGTATGTATGTATGTATGTATGTATGTATGTATGTATGTATGTATGTATGTATGTATGTATGTATGTATGTATGTATGTATGTATGTATGTATGTATGTATGTATGTATGTATGTATGTATGTATGTATGTATGTATGTATGTATGTATGTATGTATGTATGTATGTATGTATGTATGTATGTATGTATGTATGTATGTATGTATGTATGTATGTATGTATGTATGTATGTATGTATGTATGTATGTATGTATGTATGTATGTATGTATGTATGTATGTATGTATGTATGTATGTATGTATGTATGTATGTATGTATGTATGTATGTATGTATGTATGTATGTATGTATGTATGTATGTATGTATGTATGTATGTATGTATGTATGTATGTATGTATGTATGTATGTATGTATGTATGTATGTATGTATGTATGTATGTATGTATGTATGTATGTATGTATGTATGTATGTATGTATGTATGTATGTATGTATGTATGTATGTATGTATGTATGTATGTATGTATGTATGTATGTATGTATGTATGTATGTATGTATGTATGTATGTATGTATGTATGTATGTATGTATGTATGTATGTATGTATGTATGTATGTATGTATGTATGTATGTATGTATGTATGTATGTATGTATGTATGTATGTATGTATGTATGTATGTATGTATGTATGTATGTATGTATGTATGTATGTATGTATGTATGTATGTATGTATGTATGTATGTATGTATGTATGTATGTATGTATGTATGTATGTATGTATGTATGTATGTATGTATGTATGTATGTATGTATGTATGTATGTATGTATGTATGTATGTATGTATGTATGTATGTATGTATGTATGTATGTATGTATGTATGTATGTATGTATGTATGTATGTATGTATGTATGTATGTATGTATGTATGTATGTATGTATGTATGTATGTATGTATGTATGTATGTATGTATGTATGTATGTATGTATGTATGTATGTATGTATGTATGTATGTATGTATGTATGTATGTATGTATGTATGTATGTATGTATGTATGTATGTATGTATGTATGTATGTATGTATGTATGTATGTATGTATGTATGTATGTATGTATGTATGTATGTATGTATGTATGTATGTATGTATGTATGTATGTATGTATGTATGTATGTATGTATGTATGTATGTATGTATGTATGTATGTATGTATGTATGTATGTATGTATGTATGTATGTATGTATGTATGTATGTATGTATGTATGTATGTATGTATGTATGTATGTATGTATGTATGTATGTATGTATGTATGTATGTATGTATGTATGTATGTATGTATGTATGTATGTATGTATGTATGTATGTATGTATGTATGTATGTATGTATGTATGTATGTATGTATGTATGTATGTATGTATGTATGTATGTATGTATGTATGTATGTATGTATGTATGTATGTATGTATGTATGTATGTATGTATGTATGTATGTATGTATGTATGTATGTATGTATGTATGTATGTATGTATGTATGTATGTATGTATGTATGTATGTATGTATGTATGTATGTATGTATGTATGTATGTATGTATGTATGTATGTATGTTTTTTTTCTGATAGATATTTAATGAAGATAATTTGTGCCTTCATCAGTAGTAGATTAGAGATAGACAGTTAAGTTCACAAGTGGGCCAATTCAATTCTGTTCGGTTCAGGTAGATATTTAATGATGTGGAAAATAACAATCTGATTGCACAATTAATTTTTGACGCTTTATAATAGTAAGTTTATAATAGTAAATAAGTGCTATGAAATATTTGCTCACGCTTGCATTAATTATCTGTGCCCATGCTTTTTTAAAATAAATAATTGCCCAAAAATTGCCTTGCACGCTCGCATTTTCTTTGGTGCCCTATTGTGCCCCTGTATAGTGTTGGGTCAGCTAACGATGGCACCATGATGGTTCTCATAAACAACAACTACTACAGAAAAGAGGTTAACAGACTCACACAGTGACGTTCAAAGAATAACATTATCCTGAGTATCAGCAAGACCAAGGAGGTTTAAGTAGACTACAAGAGGCCCAAGGCAGAGAACAGGCTCTTCTCTGCATACGTGGGGAGGCAGTAGAGAATATGGACAACAAAGTTATTCTGCATGCTAGAAACTCCTAGAAAGCCAAACAACCGCTCTTTTTAGACGGCTGGAACGGACCAGACTATCTTCTCAGCTTCTTGCATGGTTAGATGTGGTGACAACAGAAAGCATCCTGTGAGTAAGTGTAACAGCATACTCTGGGAGCTGCATGGCACAGGAGAGGATGGACTCAGGTGGTGAGGACAGCACATCTACTAGAACTGAACTCACCTCAAGCTACGTCAGTCCAGAAAAGGGCCAGAAGCATTGCACAGATTCCTGGTCAATGCACTATTGCACCACCTTCATCAGTCAAATGGTACATAAATATTTAATCCCAAAGAAACAGGCTTGAAAAAAGCTGATTTTTCTGGGAAAGATTTTACAAATTCAATCTCCTTCAGCCACACGCCCACATGTTCACACACATGCTCCTGCTGGGAATGAAACAGATCATCAACCAATCTCTTAGACTGCTGGTAGTAGCAGCACACGCTACACCCCTGATGAAAATCCTTCCTATCTACATGCTTTATACATAAGCTTTATTTTGTCATTGCAATTTATTTTATTTTATTTATGTCTTTATAATTCCATTAAATGTGAAATTTGAATTTAACCCATCACTTAGTGTTTGGCTTTAAGCATCTGGAGAGCAATCTGGGGCTAAGGGTTTTGCTCAGAGAATGAGAGTGGCAGTCTGTGAGGATCAGACTCGGTGTCTAAAGCCTTCTAAGAACATCTACACTCTGCTATGCCACCAAAGTTTTACACATTTTCTTCTAAGGGGTTTTATATTTTGTATTCTATTTATTTTTCTGAGGATGGTCATATTTCCAAAACATGTCTGCAAGGATGTTTTATATTTTCAACAAATGCTTAAAAAATTTTCAGCACATTAATGTATGTGTGCCTTCTAAGTCAGGAGATAAATTTTAGTACGTTTTTTATTATGACAATAAAGATTTTTTTTTATTATTCTTAAATCTTATGGTCTTCTTCCAACTGCTGTTAAATTAACAAATTTGTTTGTAATTTTTCTTTCCAGGCCATAGCATTGTGAAGGACATCACCGTAGTGGACACAAACTATACTGAATACGCTGTGGTTCTTAAGTACAAGAATTTTAACAGAGAATACACACAGGTGGCGCTTTACGGTGGGTTCCAGAGACATACAGGAAGCAAACATTTATATTTTAATATCTGCGTCACATGTGATGTCATGAGTCAGTGTATCTCATCTGCTTCTGTATTACAGCTCGCTCACCAAGAACCAGCATAGAAGTGATGCAGAAGTTTAAAGCCTTTGCTTTGTCCCGTGGTTTCCCCCGAACATCTATTTTGAGTCCTCCTCCAGCAGGTAAAAAATTAATATTAAACTTTTTCGCTACATACTTTTTATTTCTTTTTTTCTGAAACAGTGAATATGGGTCTTTTATGGCTTTAAAGATCAACAGTACATGAAGTAAAGGCTTGAAATATTTTACTCTGTGTAACGAATCAGTATAATATATGACTATCAGTTCCTGGAAATAGGGAAAACATTTTTTCACTTTTTTCATTATATTCAAAGAGTTTTAGTTGTGTGTTAATGGCTGGAAATGTTCTCTTTAAATTTACCCAAATGTTTTTGTTTTTTTGTCATTAACAGAGAACTGTCCAGCATCATGATCTGGACATTAGGTGAGAGTCAATATGATTGATTTTCAAAAGAAAACTAGAAATAACGTCTCTGTAAATGTCTGTAAAGTTTAAATTAATCGTTTCTTTTCTGTTTTGTTTTTTTTCTCAGATGAAGCAAATGGAATTTCCTCTGATCTACTATTTTAACTTTAATTGCTTGATAGTTTAGGTTGTGTAGAAGCCTGTGGCATGCATGTGTGCAGGACATTTTTTCAGAGAAATATTTCCCTTCTTAAAGGGTTTTTTTTTCATTCTGAAATGTCTTTTTTAATCTCTCGATGCTTGTTGCACCTTTAAAACACCTTCATTGAATAACTTGAGACTTGCTAAAAACTACTAAAAATGAAATCTTGTTTTGATACTCCTCAGCTCCAGATGCAACTGTCTGCAAACCTTAGATATATGCAGAACTTTCAGGTCACTGAAATGAGGACTAAAATATAACTGCATCTTGCAGATAAAAGTTTTTTGTCATTTCCTTCATGTTCTTTTTTTATTTCCTCAGATGTTATTAACTTTACGGGTTATTCTTTTACATGATTTTCTCCCATGTTTCTTTTTCTTCCAATGTATATTCTGTATTAGATATCTTTTCTTGAGTTTTGTTCCTTTTTTCATCATGTAAAGGACATCAGATTACCTTATGCATAATAGTGTTAATAAAAGCTCATACCCCACTTTAAAGTTTGAACGCTTTCAAGACTTATAACAAATAAATACAAAAGGATAATTATATTCTTTGAACATTAATAGTTTAAAGGTAGGGGGCAATTATAGCATAGTATAAGATCCAGTATCTTGGACAACAATTGGAAAACAGTTAAACACCTTTAAATGTCAAACATCACAGATTTCCTTAAAGCTCTAAGGTGAGATTCATATTATAGAATATATGTTTTTATACTTTAATGGAAGTGAGATACAGTTTTGGCTGCATGGGTTTAAGAAGGATTCTTTAGCACTATGGAAGAAAAAAAACTATTTAATTGCTCATGTGTGTTTTAAGGCTTTGATCACCACCTCAAGGAAGGAGACTGACAGTAAATAGTAACAAGCAGAGGTTAAGTAGGATTGCATTATTAAATGCTGCAGAGAGCCATGCAAAAATCTGGTTTCTCTCACATCTTATTAAAAGGATTTAAAATCACAGCAATGGTTACACTGGAAATTGTATCTGCTTAAAAACCATAAGCTTTAATACCTGGTTACACCAATATTACTGGCCCATACCTGCTTGGCAAACATTTTATGAACAAAAGCTTATAGACTATATTTATAAAGATTATATAAAGAAAAAAAGTTAGAACTGTATATTTACAGTCATTTTTACTATTTTTTAAGGCTGCACTTTAAAAAAAGATGAAATTGTCCAGAGAGCTGTTCCAAACGAAATTTCTTTTTGTTTTATACTTGTGTAAACAAAATGACAAATAAAATCTGTCTAAGACTAAGACAGAAACATGTTGAAAGGTTAATGAAAGACAGCAGCCAGCCTGAAAAACTTAAATCTAACAACCTTTGCCTCAGTGAGAGCATTAAAAAATTTTTTTTAAATTTTCATATGACCATGCCGTATTTCATTGTGTACAGGACATCAAGTCAACCAAGCAGTTTGTTGGAAACAGTCACTTTTGTAATCCTAAACTTCATCAAAGTGGATCAATGTGATTCTAGATATGCACGTGGCAGCCTGTAATGATATTATTACAGATTCACCCGCAGCAGCAGAGCAGCCCTTTTCCCCACTAACCAGCTGTTAAAACCTAACAGATATTGATTGGTTACATGTTTGGGGGTGGCTTCAAACTCTGAAGTCCAGAGGTTTATTTCTGATTAGTCTGAACAACAAACACTGGAATAGTGATGCTCTGACCTTTGCTCTTTGTCTTTGAAAGCGGGTGGGGAAAATGGGGATTCAAAAAGCAAACATTTGATGGTTAGACCTGAAAAGGCCCAGACTTAGCCAAGGCACATATTTTAGGATGCAAAGGATGGTGCTTCTGCTAATTCTAGTGGTGCTTGTCGGATCAATATGGGCCCTCCAGATGGACCCCGTGATGGGAAAGGGTCCAGTAACAACACAGGAGAACTTTGATTTGAAACAGGTGGGTGTGGATTATAGTAAGTAATTATTTGCTTCTGCTCTTTATTAATGAATTATCATTGCAGAATATTTTTTGACCGTATGATTTTTTTCCCTTTTCTTTTTTTTAACAGCCAGTTTATTTAAAATAGATTTTTCTTTGTGTTATTAACCACCTCTGTGAAAACTTTTTACATTTGCCACATCAGTTCTCCTGCAGATGGCCTGGATGTAGAGCAAGGTTGTGTATCTTCCTTTCAGTTTACAGGACGGTGGTTTGAAATAGCTGCGGTGTCTACATGTCCTCACTACATGCAACGCAAACAGAGAAACCCTATCATTGTGGTGCTGGAACTGAATCATGTCCCTCCTCAGGACAACTTTACAATGACAGCCTCCACCTTCAGGTCAGACTCCTGACTTTTGTGTTGATATACTGTGTCATTGTTAAGCTTTTTGTATGATCTGTACTGTTTTCTTTTTCAGTAATGGCACATGTAGGGAGACATTAACAGATTTTAGTTTGACCAGCACTCCAGGGCGATTCTTTCACCATGTTTCAAGTAGGTCCCTCTGCATACCTTCCCCTACAGTCTTTTTATGTAAAGTGGGTTAAAAAGATTTTACAAAGCAGAGCATAACAAATTTTGTTCTAACATTAAATAAATGTACTCTAAAGTGTAGAACATAGTTCAACATATTCCAAGCTTTCTTAATCAAGTAAACAAAGATTAAGCCAAAATGAAAAAAATGCCTGTGTAAAATTCAGAACACCCAAAGCTTCATCAGTTTACATATCCACCCTTTTAGCCACAATATATATCCAATGTCTGATTTTATGAGTCTCACATTATTACTGAACATTTTTAACCTTTTAGTTTGATTCCATTAATTATTGTATGCAGGCTCTAGTTTTGCATTTCTATCAGGCTTAAGTTTGGACTTTGCAGGTTCATGTTAAAACCTTTCAGGATTTCTGGAGTTGATTTCCAGCGTTGCCTCGGCTCCTTCTGCTGTCTGTGACTCAGACGAGGCTCATCTTTAGCTGCTCAATAAATAGTCTCACGTTTGACCCTTGAAGATTTTGGTTATATAGCTTATTTCTTTATCGACTCTACTGCTCCAAGGTGCTCTAATCCTGTGACTATAAAACAGACCTGGATCACACCAATGATTTAAAAAATTTCTGCTGCTATCATGTGTGTTGGGATTCATTCACATGCAGCTATTCAACCCTAAGTTGTTTTGCCCTGTTCGTTTTATAAAGAAGAGTATTTTCATTCCAACTAAATTATACTTCTTCAGGCTTTTTCTACTAAAATATCTCAATTTGTTACCTGGTATGTGTGGAATATGAGATATGGCTCTTGGGATATTTCTTTGAGATTGATCTGCTCATAGAATAATCTTGGAGGGAGCTCTTTTACTCAATTTCCTTTTAGGATTAATAAAATATTTTTGTACTGAACTCAATTAAATTTCTCTTGTAGGTGCCTTTGAATAATGAATAACTTAAGTTACTGATGTTTTTCCTTACTTGCCACAAGCTATATAAATTTGGCATTTATGACTTGTAACATCTACTTTCTCTCCTAAAGACGAGGTAAACATTAGGGTGTTCTTATATATTTACACACAGCTTTTTTTTTTCATTTTGCCTTCATTGTTCAACTGATAATAGTTTGTAATGTGCTTTTTGCTTTTGTAAATTTGAAGCTAGATTCAATAATTGTAGACCTCATGTTTTTGGCAGGTTCTTAAAATGTGTAGTCCTGCAACTGTAAGAGGGTGCACTATGCTTTAGCTAATTATTTTTGTGAAGCGGTACCAGTGGTCTCAAACGTAACCTCCCCTCTGCAGGATTTGGAGCAGATGTCGATTCCTTCGTCGTTCACACCAACTATAATGAATACGCTCTGTTGCTGCAGCTGAGCACAGAGAAACCATCAAGAAATCAAACCACCATAGTCAAGCTTTACAGTAAGTCACTGACTTCTGCGCAAAGCTCATATCTAACTCAGACCTATTTTACCGCCATATGGAAAGAGCTTTTGTGCTGTCCAGCAGTATTCTTTATAACAAACTATGTCAAATTTAGCTATTTTGCACACAGCACACCTAAATTTATGTTTGGTTTATGCTATATTTAACCACAATGTCTACTTTTGTAAATACATTTAGGCAGAAACAGGCTAATAACAGGACCCTCTAGGCAGGACACATGAGTCTTTAAACTATTTCTATTCTTCTTTGTTAAAGTCATTGGTGTCAAAAGTATAAATTTTTCTTCTTCAAGTAGAAGTAAAAACCCTACTGTTCAAAAACACTTTTGTAGAAGTTAAGAGTATTAACTTAAGCTTTTTACTCAAGTAAAAGTGTTCAAGTACCTTTTTTAAAACTTTTTAAATTATAAAAGTAAAGGAAAAAACATTTAAGGGGCCACTTTACCCAATTAAAGGAAAATTCTTTCTACAATTCTGGATGGTAACTTCCTTACAATAATTTTTTTTTTTTAGTTTTATAACTAATGGCAACAGTTTCAAATTTAACTTTGCATCACCTTGAAAAACTATTTATGTTTGTATGTGGGACCACAAGTTGGTACAATCACAAAGAAATTAATTGTCTGATTGTTTTTTATCATTTTCATCTTTTTTTTAATTTCAACAGACCATAACGAAAATCAACTTAAATGAGATTAAAAAATAATTACTCCTGTGAAGTATAGGTAGCCAACAATTCTACTTAAGTAGGGTAACAAAGTGTTTGTACTTTGTTACTTGACACCTCTGGTTGAAAGAGAAATGCACTAAACGGTTTCTTTCTCAGGTCGAACTGTAAGCGTTAATCTTCCTGTTCTGGAAAAATTTAAAGAACTCATCAGACATCATGGACTGAGTGAAGAGGCTATTATCATAAATCAACATGAAGGTATTCTTGACACTTTGTTCCCTTTTCAACTGTTTTTAGTTACATTGTACACTGTTACATTGAAAGATATTGCATGAATTAATAACAATGAAAGCTATGCATTTTGTGCTATACTGCTTATATTCTATGTTTTAGTTTTTCTCTGTATTCTAGTTTTGTTGAAGCATTCATTGCATTTTTTTCCTAATTTTGTCTTAAAGGTAAGAATGAAAGGCCAATGTTTCTGTTCAATAAGGTTTAATTTCTTTTTGTTTTCCCAGGGAATTGTTTTCCACCTGAACAATGGAAGGAGGCAGCTACCAGCCATCAGGTAGTTGCACCATGGATCATTATGTGACACACATCTTAATCCAGTAATTACCAATAACAGGTGCTTTTCTGTTGTTTTTGTTTCTGTAGGTTTTTGTTCATGAAAACTCCAAACTGAATATTTCTGCAAAGGAGAAGCAAGGTGATGTCTGACCAGGTGACAAATGGGTCAGTGGTAGAAATTTGCCACATTGGTTCACATTTGACCGGGATGTTAGAGACTCTACATGAAACACAGCAGTAGGAGGAAAAGAACAATGAACAACCTAATGAGTAAAAGCCATTAACTACATTTTTACTGATAATGGAGTGCAGTCTTTCAATTTCTCTGTTTTCTTTTTTATAACAAAGTCTGTATCTTATCTTCATAAAGCGTTTTTCTTTGCTTTAGATTTTCCAATACTTTGGCTGTTGAAAGTTCCACAGTGAGAACGCAGTGAAGCAGCTGATTTTGTTTGAACAGAACATAGTGTTTTATTTTATGTATCTCATCATTTTTTTTATTTCTTGTTTTATTTTTTGTCGTTTTTTGTTTTTATCAAAATAGGATTTACATTTTTTTTACTTTATTTTGTCTTTCTTTGTATCTTTTTAATGATATGATAATATATGTATGTATGTATGTATTTATTTTGTATGTCAGTAACTTTTTAAACAACTCAATGGTTGTCTTGAATTAAAACGCATAACGATTATATGTAGTAATATGAAGTAGTATTTGGTGTTGTTGCAGTAATATGCATAAAAGTATGTTTTTATGTTAAAGGGTGAGAGATTATATGAGGAAAAATTAAGATGACCATTAAGATTTTATTCACCAGATATAAGAAACACTTCAGAGGAACTAAATATGAAAAAGGTTTAACTACAGTAATAAAAAACTATTAGTTTGAATGATCTAAAATTAATTTATCTATTATTGCTGCATTAATACAAGGTCTTATGAAACAAGTTTTTTGTTGCTCACAATATATGCTTTCCCTCTTTGTGGAAACTTTGAATCTTTTTTTTTAAATGTAACATAACTCACTATCTCATGTTCTGTGGAGCTAAATGGATAAAGCTGAACACACAGAATGATGGTGCAGCTGGCAGATGTGAAGATCACAGCAACTGTGAAGATGAGTTTCATTGAAGAAGAGTGATGGCATTGCCATTCCTTGGTGGAATTTTAGATTATTTTATTTATGGTTTGCAGGAGCAAAGACAGTCATGCATTGCCTGGCATGTGTGCTGGTCAGCTGATGTCAAAAGCAACAGATATGAGAAAATATTTCATCCTGTAATGTGTTGCATGAATAATTGTAATGAATAACCATCAGACAGATTATATATATATATATATATATATATATATATATATATATATATATATATATATAAAAATCTTTTTACTCCTTATTGCTTGGCACACCATATAAACAATCTTCACTTGAATTTTAATCAATTTAGTCAATTCTAATCAATCTCATAATAAATCGTGATTTAACTGCGTGTCACTTTTCACTAATGATAAAGAAAAAATATTGATTAAATATATTAATTGATTTATACTGTAATTTTAAAATATAAGTGTGGCCGATCAAAATGTTTTGCATCTTTTCTGATTACAACCACAAACTTCAGTGTGTTCAGAAACTTAAGCTGACAAAAGTCATGCATGTTCTTTTGTTTGTAATGTTGTACCCTTAAATATTTTATAGAGAGATTATGACAAAACTTAAAAGGACATTAAATAAGTTTAGCGGAGCTGCAGAGATAAAAAAAAAAATTCTGGTGGCAGAGCTTCTTAATAGAACAACTATTAGCTATACGCTCAACTAACCTGGCCTATGAAAAACGGTGACTGCTGATAAAATAAATCATCAAGTCCTATTTTCTGCTTACCATGTAGGCAACAGAAAACATGTGAAAGAAAGATTGTACTGTGTAGTTTTTATTAACTTTTTATTTATTAAAAAAAGATAAAGTGAAGCATGGACATAAGACTTTCTGACATTACTGCATCGGTACACCCTGCCAGCATAATAACACACACTGGCAGCATCTGGCTACCAGAGGTGTTTTTTTTTTTTTTTCTTAGCAGGGAAAAGAGAGCTGAAGGAATAGAAAGGCATGCAACACTTTTCAGATTTCTTTAAACCATTTGAGAATCAATCATATACCCCATCACAATTATCTGAATCTTTGTGTAATTCCACACCTCCACCATCTAAATACATACAGAGAAGTTTCATGTTGTTGTTCATGATAAAATGCAAGAGTTCCAGGGTTGTGATTATTAGTTTGCGTTTCTGTAACATTGAAGCAAAGTAAACATTTCAAAAGGCAGTGAGCAGTGAGGCAGTGAGCTTTTAATTTGACTTGATCAGCATTCTCCCTTTTTGATCAGCAGGAGGTGCTGTAACTTCTGGAAACAAGCCTATCTAGGTGCCTGAAAAGCTGAAGCCATTATCTAGAAATAATTTCATGTTAAACTGCATCAGACCAACTCATATAGATCTCTTTTTCATTTGAAACCTTTTAGTGAAAAACAAAAGCAAAATGTTTCCTTGCAATTTATTTAGGAACAACAATGATGTATGGATGAATCAGGCCACTTTCTGCAAATATTCCTGCTAGATGATTCTTTAAATCTACTGGCTTTATTCTGCAATAATTTTTTCCCATAGGAGAACTAAATAACATAATATATCAATAGTTCTTGGAGATTGTCTAGCCAAACTGTGAAAATACACTAGGAAATGCAGGAATATTTTTGGGGGGCCAAATAAATCTATGCTTGCATGCAAAATCCAGCCACGTATGTAAGCATAGATTCATAATAATCCTCATAGACATGACCTCCCTATTTCTTTTATTAATAAATGTATTGATCTGCCAATATTGCAGCAGCTCTGAAGTCCAATGTTTGAGTGGTTCATAGCCCGTGCTGGTAAATCAAACTAAAACTGAGATAAACACAAAGACAGAACTTTGCTCCTTTACATGTTTGTGTGTTTTTGGAAGCTGGGCTGTCGGAGTGATTGTGCTCACAGTCCTTTACAGGTCAATGTTTAGACTCGTTCTCATCAGTCCAGAGAAGGTGTCACTCTGTTGTACTCTTAAAGGACAAGGTTAGAGATAAGTGGTAACAAAGTTCTGACAAGATGAAGAGATTTGTGGTTCTGGGGACTTTTCTGGTGTTGGGATGTATAAACTGTCTCCAGGGGCTCCCAGTTCTCCCAGATCCTCTGTACAACACGCAGGAGAAATTTGATCTGACCAAGGTAAGAAAAAAAAACTCTTTAGTTTCGCAAGACTGTTCATCTTTAACGTAGCTGATAGCAATATTACGGTTAATTATAAAAGGGAAAAACAAGGAGGCAGATTTATCTCAAATTGTTTTGTGTCGTTTTTAGTTTTTTTTGCTCTAAATAATATTTGAGGAATTAAACGATAATTTGATCCTTCAAATTCGAGAGCAAAACAATACAGGCAATAAAAAGGTTTCTTCTCAATATTAAAGATAGAAAGTGAAAAGCAAAAAAAGAATACATGAATGATTTATGTTTTGGTTTGCAGTATAGAAATATAGAAGTCTTCACAATAACTTATCTGAATGTTGATTTTCTAGTAGTAAGTTGTTGTTTTTTTGTATGTCTATTGACTCTTCCTGACAGTTTTTGGGAACATGGCACGATGTTGCAAAGGCGAGCACAAGTCCCTACATGCAGCGCCTCAAGGGAGACCTGGCTATTGGCAAACTAGTGCTGCAGAAAGGCACTACGGAAGGAAAGCTCAAAATGACCCGAACTGTTCTCAGGTTGGACTCAAAATACCTATCTCTAACTAAAGGGCAAAAGTACCTGATGATATTACCCAATTCATGGGTCAGCAAAAAACAAACAAACAAAACAACAACTTTTATTTGCATGTGTTTGTATAATTATTTTTCAAGGGATTTGGAAATGTTACTTAAAAATATAAGAAGTTGGAAAAATACATACCGTATACGTTATCAGTAATAAGAAATATTTTAAAACATCTAAATAGTTGCATCATTTACGTATATTGATACAGATTTTTTTTTTTACCTGTGCTTGATAGTTGAGGTCAAATTCACTGATCAAACAAGGCTTTCATAACCTCAAAGAGTAACGCAGCCAAAAATGACTGTGAAAAAGGTTTAGATTAGTGAAAAAGACAAGGATTAAATCATCTGCCTTCTAAGAATAATTTTATGTTTTTTTTTCCAATCTATCCAAATACGCTTGAATGTTACCGATGAAAAACAAACAAAAAATTTGTGATCAAGGTGAGAGCAGATGAGTGTAACCGGTTTATAGCAGTCACTGGTTTAAAAGAGTTGAACAACTTACTTACAGGGCTTTTCAAACATTTTAACAACCTTTACATTTTTTCAAATGTCACCACATTATAGCCACACACTTTAATGGATTTAATTAGGATTTCTGGAATGAAAAATCTGCAGTACATCAGTAATTATCACACTTGGGCCAATACTTTATACAACCAACTCTCGCCATCACTCAACCTAATTAAAGGCTTTTGGAGTCTCTGTCTGTCCGCCTTGCACATCAAGGGCCCATAAACTCCTTGTTTAAAATAGAATCAACTCTTTCTGATTTGATGTAACTTGAAATGTCATTTCACTTTTTAAAAAGATTTAGATATGGACTTTTACCTGGCCATTCTGACACACGTGTCAGCTATAACCATTTCATTTGTAGCTCTAGTTTAGGGATCTGCAACCTGCGGCTCCAGAGCTACATCTGACTCTTGGCCAAATGATACAAAGAAGTAACTAATGTACTACAAAAGAAAATACCTGTCTTAGAAGCTTTAGTGTTTTTTTATAAAGAGTATTTGAATTGCAATTTCACAGCAGAATGACATTGAAAGAATAGAAAATAATTTCTTTTAATTTGCTTGGAAATTATGTTATTATCATTTACTTAAATATAATACCCTGTAGGAGAAAATTAGTGCATTAGCTTTATGAATAATTTTATGTTTTTCTTTATTTTAAAAGCTTAAAATGCAAATATACTTATGTTTGTTTAAGATGACAACAGATTTCCCATGTTAGATATTTAACAAAAATAAAAGGATATGATTTATTAAAGATTCATGTAAAATGTTGTGGTTCTAAACAACTTGTACTTGGCCGGACTCAGGGCAAAAATGTTCTTTGGATATGATCGGATGCAGACCCCTGCTCTAGTTGTATGTTAAGGGACCATGCCTGCTGAACGATGGGCAGCCATCCCAGCCTCAAGTCTGTTGCAGCCTGCAACATTTTACCTTCAGGATCTTCCAGTTTTTAGCTCCATCTACTCTGAACTGTTGTCCTGTTTTTTAAAGTACTTCTTAAGGATATCATTTGTTCTTGATATCATTAAGGATGATCAGATCGTTGGGGGCTGAATACAAAAATATAATGTATAACAATACATCATTCTTTGCATCTACTTAACAAATGATTTATATTTATATTATATGTTGTGCAATCACTTGGGTTGTCAAAAGTATTGACACTCTGAAAAGGATCAATACTCAAACGCTGAATCCAGATACAATACTAACTTGGCATGGAATACTAAATGCAAGTGTTGTTTGCACATTTTTTCTATTGTTAATTTTAGATTTCTAGGTTATTTGCACATTAAAACAATACTACCTCAAATAACCAAAAAAATATTGTGAAGTTCTGTTATATTTGGGTTGTTTTATATTTATTTGTACCTTTATTTAACGAATAGAATCTCTGTATCAAGTGTCACTTAAATTAAACTGTACTGTGATTAGACAGGGAACATGTAAAGAGAGGACTGGAGATTATGAGTTGACCTCCACACCAGGACGCTTTTTCTACCATGTTGCAAGTATGTTCATTAATGTTGGCTTCCTCAGTTTAATCTAATGTTATAAAGATCACAACAGCAAATAAATCTTGGGGGGTGTTTTCTTACACCCTGCAGAGTGGGGGGCCGATGTGGATGCTTATGTGGTTCACACCAATTACGAAGAGTACGCCATAATGATCATGATCAAGCAGAGGTCGACGGGGGATAAGTGCATCTCACTCAAGCTTTACAGTGAGTGTTAATCTCATGTACTTTTGTAAAACTGAACAGGGAAATTATCAACTCACTTTCAACCAAACACTGTTCAGTAACATAAGGCAATCATGAACTAAATGTTTGAAACTCTTGTGGTATATTTTAACACTGCTTTTAAGCAACATGTATCAGTAAAGAAATAACCAAACCATATGTCACAAGTTGGTGTTTATAATACCTGAAGGAAGAACCATTGAAGTTCACTCTGGACAGGTTCCAGGTCCATCACAGAACAAAGTACCAGACATGCACTGTCAAATCTCAGCGCTATTGATAGAAATTAAATAATTTTTTATTGATAGGTTTGAACTGCGGAAGGATAGCAGTGTATCCAAAAAAAGAATCAATGTATCTAAGAGGAGCACATGTTAATATACAACAAGGCCCCAGGTCGGGAGTTGAACAGGAAAAAAGGAAAAATCCTGAAAACTGCTCCACCATGCAGCAGGAAAAGACACAGTCTTAAAATAAGAGAAAGCAGAAATAAGCAGTAATAAATCTATTAAATTAAACTAAAAATTTCTTTCTGAGTGCTGATCAAGACAGAATATGCAGAAAAATAAGAGAGGAAAACAGACTGGATGAAAGAAGGAAGAAATAAAACTCAAAACAGAAGATAAAGGAAAAGAATCTTAATAGAAACAATATATAACTCTAATTAACTGCCGTAACAGAAGCCCCCCATATGAGAAGACCCATCTAATTTTGGTAGCAAAAAGAAGAACAGCGCCTCAAACCCTATTGAGTATGGAGGAATATCTGTG
Source organism: Cyprinodon tularosa (assembly GCF_016077235.1). Classification (NCBI taxonomy): domain Eukaryota; kingdom Metazoa; phylum Chordata; class Actinopteri; order Cyprinodontiformes; family Cyprinodontidae; genus Cyprinodon; species Cyprinodon tularosa. The sequence continues at coordinate 1,406,744 of NW_024038715.1, forward strand.
ATGCTTCAGGCCTGTTTCTCTTCCAAATGCCCGAAGACCATTGTTTAGAGCTGTTTAAAAGAAATTGGATGTTTTAAAAATAGAGATCTGTCCTCTGATAGATAAAGATCCAAACTGTAGCCACATCAGGACAGATGGTTCAGAAAAGACTAAATAAACCATATTTAATGGTGATCGCAATCACCTAATAAACAAAAGTAGATATAAATCCTTCAGAAGGCTCACGGATTGTGATGAGGATAAAGATGATAAGAATGGAACCAAGATTCTGGGTGATCTTGAGAAATTGTCCATATAGGATTGATCAATTATGTTTCTCTCAATGCTTTAATCCTGTGGGATATGTGACTTGATTTGACAGCGGGGAGCTAATAATAGTGGTTAAGGGATTTTTATAAATATTTTTCTGTTCTCTGTAGGTCGAACAAGGACTGTGAGACCCTCTGTGCTCGAGGACTTCAAGACACTGGTCAGGGAACAAGGAATGGGGGATGACACCATTTTCATTAGAAAGGACAAAGGTGGATGAACAGAGCTGCATGCAGTAACATGTTAAAGACTTCTCTGCGGTTGTTAAAAAGGCGGCCTATTTTTTCTTAAATTTCAATACCTCAGACATCCCAACATGTATTATTAATTAAGCACATTCTGTCTCTAAAGTGTCCATTTTGTCTGTGTGAAGGTGACTGTGTTCCCGGAGAACAGGTGGAGGCTCCAACGACTCAGCCTGAGCCTAAGGTAGATTCATTAATTCTGAACTTTATGGTTAAAGACAGATCCCTACATCCACCGAATTAAAAGATGCATGACCTTTTTATTTTAGTCTCTGACATAAACCAGACAAAACGTATAGGGTCAGAGATAACATCAGAGAGAGCATAACGTTAGAGATTGAACTACCAAATACTGCAAAATGGGAGAATAGAGATTAAATGATGAAAGGGGTCCCTATGTCCTCCAGCAGTCTAAGCCTATAGCAGCATAAATGCAGAAAATACATAGCTCAGGTTAACCTAAGTATTTTGGATGAGAAATAACATAACATATAATGTTTATACACACCTTCTACTGTTTATAAAGACATTTTATTTTCCGCTTTGTTTTAATATTATTAATTGGGTTCGGATAGATTTGCCATCACCGACAGAGTTTTTTCTCTCCATGCAGCGAGTGAGAAGAAATGTGGTCCCCTCTTTGCCACCTCAGGATATAGAGGGCTCTGGTGACGATACACCGCTGTTCAATGGAACCGGTAAGAGATGAGCTACAAAGAAAGCATAATTTTATTACCCAATGCTGTAATACTTTTGTTTCTAGTCAGGCACTCTCTCTGTCTCTCTCCACAGAGGCATGTAAGGCCGTACCAGACACAGGACCCTGTTTTGGGATGCATGACCGGTACTACTACAACTCTTCCTCAATGGGCTGTGAGCTGTTCAAGTATGGTGGCTGTTTGGGCAATCAAAACAACTTCAAAACTGAGAGAGAGTGTCTGCAGAGATGTCGCACAGAGGGTGAGGAGGAGATAAAATATTTCGCATAGAATGCAACATTAGCATTGGGCCAATAGGGAGAACGTGACTGATGAATTATATACGTACCTTAATGATGCTTCAGTCAGGATTCATCTTTTGATTTTTTTTAGCTGTGTGCCGTCTGCCCATGGCTCCTGTTCCCTGCACGGGCCAGCCAGCTATCTGGGCTTTTGACCCCAGCTCTGGAGTCTGCATGCCCTACAAATCGGGCTTCTGTCAGTCCAATGCCAACAAGTTCTACACTAAGTCAGAGTGTGAGGAGTACTGTGGAGTGGTGAGAAACGGTAAGGCACTCCAGGAAACCTAAAAAAGTACATTGCTCAAAAAAATAAAGGGAACAAATAAATAGAACAATAAATCTTCAATCACATCTAACTTGTGTGGAATTAAACTATCCACTTAGGAAGCAACACTGATTGACAATCAAATTCACAGGTTGTTGTGCAAATGGAATAAAGAACAGGTGGAAATTATTGGCAATTAGCAAGAGACTCTCAATTAAGGAGTTGATCTGCAGGTGGGGACCACAGATCACTCCTCAGTACCTATGCTTTCTGGGGGATGTTTTGGTCAGTTTGGAATATCGATAGTTCTTTCACATTCATGGTAGCAAGAGACAGACTCTACGCACAACAACACAAGCGTCTCAGGTAGTGCAGCTCATCCAGGATGGCACACGAAAGTGAGCTGTGGCAAGAGAGTTTGCTGTGTTTGTCCGCGTAGTGTTGATTTCCATTGAGGATTTCTCTGTCATTTTGTTGTCAGCACATTCAACTTTGAATAGAACAACATATTCAATTATATTATTTCATTCTTTCAGATCTAGGATGTGTTATGTGTTCCCTGTTGCACATTTTCTATTAGAAAAAGTAGAAAATGTTCATCTCTGAACAGTTTGGCAGAATTTGTATTCTGTAATTACCACCACAACTAAAACCAAGTCAGACTGTAGAGTATGTATGTCTGTAGAGTCTGTATGTCAAAAGCCTTTTTCAGAATATTGATTTTATTTCTTTTATTGTGCAGATGACCTGCTGCTGTCAAACTGAATGAAGCGAGGAAGCTCTGCTGCTCTCCAGAACAAAAAGAAATCAAAAATCAGCATCAAACAAGGTCAAACATAAAAAAAACATCTTGGAGAATCAAGACTACTGTTAAGTCGTAAAAGCTGCCAATAAAAAAGTCAACTCTTGTTTTTATTGGTATTTCTGTTTGTCCATGCAGGATTTAAAGATATAGAGTTTAATTCAAATTAGCATTTTATACATGTTTAATAGAGCAAGACATAATGCTGTTTCAAAATGAAAGTCTGACATTTAAAAACATGTTTAATTTTGTTCACTTTATACACTCACCGGCCACTTTATTAGGTACCCCATGCTAGTAACGGGTTGGACCCCCTTTTGCCTTCAGAACTGCCTCAATTCTTGGTGGCATAGATTCAACAAGGTGCTGGAAGCATTCCTCAGGGAGTTTGGTCCATATTGACATGATGGCATCACATGTTGCCGCAGATTTGTCGGCTGCACATCCATGATGCGAATCTCCCGTTCCACCACATCCCAAAGATGCTCTATTGGATTGAGATCTGGTGACTGTGGAGGCCTTTTGAGTACAGTGAACTCATTGTCATGTTCAAGAAACCAGTCTGAGATGATTCCAGCTTTATGACATGGCGCATTATCCTGCTGAAAGTAGCCATCAGAAGTTGGGTACATTGTGGTCATAAAGGGATGGACATGGTCAGCAACAATACTCAGGTAGGCTGTGGCGTTGCAACGATGCTCAATTGGTACCAAGGGGCCCAAAGAGTGCCAAGAAAATATTCCCCACACCATGACACCACCACCACCAGCCTGAACCATTGATACAAGGCAGGATGGATCCATGCTTTCATGTTGTAGACGCCAAATTCTGACCCTACCATCCGAATGTCGCAGCAGAAATCCAGACTCATCAGACCAGGCAACGTTTTTCCAATCTTCTATTGTCCAATTTCGATGAGCTTGTGCAAATTGTAGCCTCAGTTTCCTGTTCTTAGCTGAAAGGAGTGGCACCCGGTGTGGTCTTCTGCTGCTGTAGCCCATCTGCCTTAAAGTTCGACGTACTGTGCGTTCAGAGATGCTCTTCTGCCTACCTTGGTTGTAACGGTTGTTATTTGAGTCACTGTTGCCCTTCTATCAGCTCCAACCAGTCTGGCCATTCTCCTCTGACCTCTGGCATCAACAAGGCATTTCCGCCCACAGAACTGCCGCTCACTGGATGTTTTTTCTTTTTCGGACCATTCTCTGTAAATCCTAGAGATGGTTGTGCGTGAAAATCCCAGTAGATCAGCAGTTTCTGAAATACTCTGACCAGCCCTTCTGGCACCAACAATCATGCCACGTTCAAAGTCACTCAAATCACCTTTCTTCCCCATACTGATGCTCGCTTTGAACTGCAGGAGATTGTCTTGACCATGTCTACATGCCTAAATGCACTGAGTTGCCGCCAGGTGATTAGAAATTAAGTGTTAACGAGCAGTTGGACAGGTGTACCTAATAAAGTGGCCGGTGAGTGTATGCTCCCTTGTGTCTTCTGCATTTTGCTACTAGTTCCTTCATTGACCAAAAGTAGTGTTTTTAATCGTTATTTTTATCTAAATAGGATTATATTCTGCTCACAGAAAATGTGGGATTTAGGAGATTTATTTATACTGTTGTTAGGAGGTGCTTTTAAACTAAACTAAAGTGGCCTCAGTGGAACAAAATTAAAATATTTGATATGACCATATTAAAACACTGATACAGTGCTAATACTAGCCTATTAACAACACTTAGTTTTTAACATTTTATCATGTCACAAACTATAAATAATAAAACTTTTCTGTGAAGGTAATAGAACAAAATATTCAAGAACAAGCAGCACCACAAAGAAAAAGAAACAATGTAAGGAGGTAAGGAAAAAAGTTGTGGAGAATTTGGAAGCAAGGTCATTATCTTCAGCTTTTCGGATCTCTCAGGGCGTTGATTAATCTATAGAAATATTTGAACCGATATGATTCATCTTAACTCAGAGGATGAACAAGGAGAGCATTAATCAGATAAGAGGCCTATAGTAACAGTAGTAGGAGCAGCAGAGATCTGCAGGTGTGAGCGTCTGTCTATGGGGCCACAATTAACGGATGACTACTCTTATACTCGTAGGGAAGTCATATTTAAATATCAAATCATTCTGGCTTAAACATGTATATAAATGCACTCTTTATCAGACTATATTGTCCCAAAAGTTAGAAAATTTCTATTTAAAAAAAAATCCTGTCTTAAAATCTGTGGGTTTTTTTCGTTATTTTATGGAGGCCAGTTATTTATACATCAGCTTGTACACCTAAATTCAGCCAATCATATATCAACCGTCATCTGTCAATCAAATTTTTTCGGTAATAGCATCTTGATTCATATGTTGCAGCTAATATACGCAAGGTTGAAATAAGAAACATTATTTTACTTTACCACTGAGTTCTGTCCCAGTGTTCGGGGATGGAGGGCTGTGTCTTCGGCAGGCGTAGATCTAACAGAACTGGCAGCGTTGAGAGGTAAGGGCTCAAACATGTACACCAAACGAAGCTTCTGCCACCCTGGCGTCCTCTTCCACAACAACTTCTTCCCCGCTATCCTCCTCTATAAAAACTGTATGATGGAGGAGACTCATCCATGACATCTGACACAAAACTCTCCTCCTCTTGCATGTTTCCGCTGTCCACAGCGTTCCTTGACAGTGTCGTTGCTAAGTGCTACTTGGTCCCAATTAAATTTCTTATTGGGAACCTACTAGCACTAAGTTGCTAACCGGTCAGCAAGATGCTTCCGACAAACCGGCCACCATCAAACATGCTTGCGAACCTTCCGTCACAATAATCCCGCCCCCTTGATAAACGACCAATCACATTCACTTTATTCACTCGTGCAGAGTTGAGCACCACTCAGGAGAATTCGGAAATGCAACTGTTGGAATAGCCGTTTCCCTATGACTTTGAGGTTTGTGATCATGAACATTTAAAACATTTAAAACCATTTTGCTCTGAGCAAGAACTGCACATCCCGCGTCGTCAGGTTCAATTTGCATGTTTTCTACTCTATAAAGCATCACACTCAACGCTATTTCTGACATTTTGACTTGAAAAAGCTTCCTGGATTGGAAGCGAAATGTCTTCAAACTTGGAAACAAAGTCCAGTGAATAGTTTTTTTACTTTTTTGAAAGGACATCCTGCATCCCCTTTCCATCTGACACCTGAGTCTGAGTCTTTGTCATTTACAATCCAACTTTTCTTCATTTTTTTTGTACAAATCTGTGGCCATTTTCTTACTTTTCTTTAAAAAAAAAACTGTAATTTTAGATTTCTGTACTCTCTACTGCTTAGTGTGAGAACTATATTTTCGACAGCATCAAGCTGAACTGAACAAAAATCCAGGAACATTTTAGGCCAGCTTTTCTTTTTAGGTCTTACCCAGGAGGTGGCGATATTATTCAAACTAAACATGACCCTCCAGAGTTTCTCAGCAGCCTGTTCTCATGCAGTGACTTTAGTCAGCAAAAGATGAGTCATTGAAAACTGAAAAAGTCACCACTACAAGCTTTCCCTGCAGCAATGGAGCCAGGCTTCCTGTTCTCGGTTCCCAGAGTTCCCGGCTGCTGGCAGTAGAATGCTGGGAACATCCGGAGAGGAAAGGGAAGTGACATCACAGCGTTGACCTTCCGTACCAAGCCGGTTCACCTGGTGCATGCTGCGAAAGAGGTGCCAAACAAGCAAACACACGCATCGATAACTAAAGGAGTCTACTTTGTCTCGCACAGCCCCACACATAGATACAGGTGCTGGTCATAAAATTAGAATATCATGAAAAAGTTGATTGATTTCAGTAATTCCATTTAAAAAGTGAAACTTGTATATTATATTCATACATTACATACAAACTCATATATTTCAGATGTTTATTTTGTTTAATTTTGATGATTACAAATGACAACAAATGAAAATCTCAAATTCATCATATCAGAAAATTAGAATATTGTGAAAAGGTTCAAAATTGATGGCCCCTGGTGCCACACTCTAATCAGCTAATTAACTCAAACCACCTGCAAAAGCCTTTAAATGGTCTTTCAGTCTAGTTCTATAGGCTACACAATCATGGGGAAGACTGCTGACTTGAAAGTTGTCCAAAAGACGACCATCGACACCTTGCACAAGGAGGGCAAGACACAAAAGGTCATCGCTAAAGAGGCTGGCTGTTCACAGAGCTCAGTGTCCAAGCACATTAATAGAGAGGCGAAGGGAAGGAAAAGATGTGGTCGAAAAAAGTGTACAAGCAAGAGAGATAACCGCACCCTGGAGAGGATTGTGAAACAAAACCCATTCAAAAATGTGGGGGAGATTCACAAAGAGTGGACTGCAGCTGGAGTGAGTGCTTCAAGAACCACCACACACAGACGTATGAAAGACATGGGTTTCTGCTGTCGCATTCCTTGTGTCAAGCCACTCTTGAACCACAGACAGCGTCAGAAGCGTCTTGCCTGGGCTAAAGAGAAACAGGACTGGACTGCTGGTGAGTGGTCCAAAGTCATGTTCTCTGATGAAAGTAAATTTTGCATTTCCTTTGGAAATCAAGGTCCCAGAGTCTGGAGGAAAAGAAGAGAGGCACTTCATCCACGTTGCTTGAAGTCCAGTGTAAAGTTTCCACAGTCAGTGATGGTTTGGGGTGCCATGTCATCTGCTGGTGTTGGTCCATTGTGTTTTCTGAGGTCCAGGGTCAACGCAGCCACATACCAGGAAGTTTTAGAGCACTTCATGCTTCCTGCAGCTGACCAACTTTTTGGAGATGCAGATTTCATTTTCCAACAGGACTTGGCACCTGCACACAGTGCCAAAGCTACCAGTACCTGGTTGAAGGACCATGGTATCCCTGTTCTTAATTGGCCAGCAAACTCTCCTGACCTTAACCCCATAGAAAATCTATGGGGTATTGTGAAGAAGAAGATGCAATACACCAGACCCAACAATTCAGAAGAGCTAAAAGCCACTATTAGAGCAACCTGGGCTATCATAACACCTGAGCAGTGCCACAGACTGATCGACTCCATGCCACGCCGCATTACTGCAGTAATACAGGCCAAAGGAGGCCCAACTAAATACTGAGTGCTGTACATGCTCATACTTTTCATGTTCATACTTTTCAGTTGGCCAACATTTCTATAAATCCTTTGTTTTTATTGGTCTTCAGTAATATTCTAATTTTCTGATATGATGAATTTGAGATTTTCATTTGTTGTCATTTGTAATCATCAAAATTAAACAAAATAAACATCTGAAATATATGAGTTTGTATGTAATGTATGAATATAATATACAAGTTTCACTTTTTAAATGGAATTACTGAAATCAATCTACTTTTTCATGATATTCTAATTTTATGACCAGCACCTGTACATACATGTTCACTCAGAATACTCCTGACATATTTCGTAACTTTTAGTTTGTTTTCCAAGAAAGCAGTTAGAGAAAGTCTGAGGTTCCCATGAGAGAGAGGAAGCGATAACATTGATTAGTTCTGCAGAAAACGTTCCGACAGTCTAAACTCACCACAAATCTGACAATAAAATTCCCACCGCAACTTCAGCTGCTTTCTCACTCCAGCAAATACGTCTACTCTTCGTTTGTTGGCAATTATTTTAATTTTACTGTCTTACAGACAGCAGAAATAACCTTTAATTGCTCTGAATTTATCAGCTTACTGTGAATACTGCTGTACAAGTCTGCACCAGCTCTACAAAACCATAAGAAAGTGACCTTTCCCTTAAAGTAACACCCAGAAATTTATATATTAAAAAAAAAAAATGTAGGCCATCATGTATTTTTAAAGGGAACTCACTAAACACTGGTCAGTATTAATGTCCTTCTTTAGAAAGAATTTTAAATGCAATGATAACCTATGAATCATCTTTGAAAACATTGTCTTTTCCAATTACAGACACATTTTTAAAGCCAAAATGTTTTTTAAATGTTTTTGCAGGTTTAAAAAAACAAAGAAGCATGTAATCTCTGAATATCTGGACATTAACATTTTAAGTATTGCTACATCCCCTTCATGACGTTCAGTCTGGCACTGGGTGTAACATGAAACTATAAAATAACCCCTTAAGGAGTTGGTGTTCGTAACTAAAATACCATTTATTTTACAATATTGAAAAGCTAGGATGCAATGTAAAATATTTAAATGAAGTGAAATTTTAAGCTTCAGGGTCTCCAAGGCCAAAATGAAACCCCCTTAATTATGAAAGCAAAATATCTTTGGCAATAAAAGTACAAAGGCATAACTCCATGACTGACCACAAAACAGGAGAAAAAGTGTTAGACCAAAAATGGCAGAGAACCCCTACAAGCCTCCACTGTGAGGACATAAAACACACTTTCATTTTTCAGTTACCAAATTACAAAGTAACCACACATCGCTTTTCAAAGTACGTCAAACAAGATCACACCAGATCAAGGCCCAGAGGAACAGAGGGACCTGACATACCTGAAATAAAGCTTTATTTAGTAGCTGATGAGCTGTAACACATCAAACCTGTGGTAGAAGCAAGGTAAACTTGAAACACAAAAAAGAGTTAATGCCGTTGTCACACCTTGACGATTTAGGCCAGGGTGGGCCTGACGTATGGAAAATTACGTCCACATACGGAAAGTATGTCGAGAAATTTTGTGTAAGCTCTGAAATTCCCGATGCATGCCAGCATATGCCATACGTGGGCCATAGGATACAGATAAGTTATCTGATTGTTGACATACATTAAGTGTAAGTTACTCATAAGTTGTGGTTTTTAACTTATCTAAAACATATGAGTAACTTGCGTAACTTATCAAGAGCTTATCTCCAACGCATATCAATGTATTTGACGTGTTCCAAAAGACCACTGAAAGTGTTTCTAACTTACAGCTACCTTATAATGGTGCATTGGCAGCATTTTACTATGCTTGGGGGAAACTGTCCGTGAGAAGGTGAGTTTGATGGATCCTCCACCCACGACAGTAACAAGCAGATGCATTGAAGCGATTGAAATAAAATGAAAGACGATCCAAAAAAAAACATTTAAAAATCCAATCGTCTGCTTGATTAAAAATTTATGCGAAAATAAATGAGCCCCCATGGATATGTTCAAATTTAAGAAAGATAACGGCATTATCTGCATACATTGCATTACACACATCTGTTCATTATTTAGGATAATGTATACAAGGCAAGAAAATAATTGACAGGGAAGTTTAAGGTAAAAAGACTTCATTGCATAAACACATTGCTTTCTCGTACACATATTTTTTCAGCATTTATTTTATTCACAATAAAAGAAATAAAACAAACAAAACAGCATTGAGGAACATTGAAAAGTGTATCTTATCTTAAAATCTGGGAAAATTTTTCACCAAACTGACATAGATCTAAGTAGCTCTGCTGAACAAGAAAGATAAATCCTGCAGATATCTAGGTTTGCAGAATACCGTGACAGAGCTTAAGGGCTGAATACAATTACAGAATGCAATCTATTATGCCAAAAAAAAAAACTACATCCCTCTACATTTTATCCTAGTCATTTAAAGACTTTTTCTTTTTATTATTTTTGTTTTTTAATGGGAGTTTTCCTTCCCTTCAACCATGTGCATTTACACAGTACCAAGTCCCAACAGATTTATCTCACTGCACTTTATCATACAAACATGTCCAATATGTATCAAGGAATCTATAATCAATTTGATGCAATACAGTCAAACCTTATAGATAGACACTGCTGTCATCACCATAGCTGGGAGTTTAAGTAAATTAATCTTGTTTTTATTTATAGAGACTGAGCAAAGCACCTGTAGTACTCAATCATTAATATTCTAGCTACCTTCTAGATTCCTCTGTCCACACCTGCTCCCAATCTGCTGATTAGCCTGGTCTTTGTTTCTGTCTCCCATAAATACACCTCCTGTTCAGTCACTGTTTGCTGGTTCCTTGTCGCCATTTCTTTGCCCTTCATGTGATTTCAGTATTTTGTTTGTAGACTTTTACTTCTATTGCACCTTTTTGTTATTAAATCTGCTTGAAGCAACCCTCTTCCTTTTCTGCATTTTGGTCCTCTTCAAACCTCCATCCAACCTCACATAACAAAGTCATGTGTACAGAAAAGTAAGAAGCATTCATTCAGACATCATAAAGAATTTCTAAATATAGACAAATATAAGTGTATCAAACAATATTTAGAATAGAAAATAAAATTTGCTCTTTTGAAAGATTAATTCACCTTTCATTAATTTGATTAGGATGTTATATCCTTAGTTTAACTGAAAAAAAGAAAAACCTAATAAATTAAAAGGTGGAGCAACATGAAAACACACTTCAAACTAACTTCAAATGGTTTAATTTTAGCAATTATTCTCCCTAAAAAGCAAGGCATGATTCAATATTTATCTCTCCTCAGCTGCCGGGCTAATGAATTGTGAATTATTAATGAAATATCCACCAGCTTTGAATATCAAACGACTGACTGGAGGGACTATATTTCCCATCTCAGTCCTGACCAAGAATGAACTGGAGATTGTCACTTGGTAAAGACTTATCTGGGTTCTCCTGTACCTTGCTATCTGCTCCACTTCACTTTCAAGTCCTGCAGCCTCCAACAGGTGGTCCTTCAGGATTTTACCTGAATAATGTAGCCTCCATTTTTGTAGTGATTTTCATAAGCTTCTCTGCAGCAGCAGAAAAAACAAACATTTCCACAGCAGCATGCTGATTATATTAACTCATGTTGTCTAATATTTGAGCCCTGTTTATATAGAGATAATTGAGGTAAACTTTATCTAATTTAAGGGGTGTCCAGGTTACACTGCATGCACTGTTTAGATTTTTATTCTTCCTCTGTCTTTTTTATTTTACTTCACAGTTGGGCCTGGTTACGGTTTGGAAGTTTAAATGTTTGCCATATTTATATGGTGAAAGCTTCTTTGAGTGACTTGTTTTATATCACCAGTGAGGTTCTACTCATTGCTAATTTCAGCAGATGGGGAAAAGTGCTGAGTGCTTATTTGGAAAGTCTCATATGGGATTAGAGTACTGCATTGCTCATCTCTGTGTTCAAGTCAAAATGCTGTCAGTGACTCTTGACCGACTTACCTGCAGAATATTCTGCCCTCCACCGTCTGTCTCTCTGCACAGTGTGACTCTCTGGCCCATTCTGTTCTGACTGACCTCTCCGTGACACAAACACGCACACAGACTACTCAGCGCGCTCCCAGACGAGGTACACAGACAATTGAAGGAGACGGCACATTCCTTTCCCCAGGTGGCATAAAAGACGCAGCCGGATCAATGTCCTAATGGGTTGCAAACCAGCGACAGATGAATATTAACACCTGACTGGGGTGAGTTCCTCCTCAGCCAGGACAGACTATTGTGTGACCACTGTGTGTGTTTTTGTGACCAGTAAGAGGTATTTCTGTGGACCTGTTTAACCGCCGTACAAGAGGTGCAAGAGCATGATTATGACATACTGACACTTTAGCTAAATACTCACTTAAGAGCTATTTTATGTTTTAAAACATCAGGAGTAACAATATATATATGGGAACCGCATTTGTAATTGTATAATTTAAATTCTCACATGGTAAGATTTAAAGATGGCATTTGAATTATGTCATATCTATGGCCGGCATTTTTCTCACCGTCCTGACAGCTCTCTTAAGTTTATCTCCCTTAGCCTCCAGCTTCCCATCTCTCCCCTAGGCCTCCACTTCAAATCTGGCACAGCTATGAGTGTGTGTGTGTTTGTGGGGGGGGGTGCATGTGTGGAGGACTGGTGGAGGGAGGACAAAAGGCAGTAAGGGGGCTAGTTGAATGGGGGTATTGAGCCTGTTCAGCCAAACAGAAAATCATCTCCCATCTCACTTCAAACCCACAGTTTCACTCTGTACAAGCGGGCCTTTATTCTCCATAATTACTCACCGATACACATGCACACACACATGCATGCATTTACATATATACTAATGATTATTGTTTCTATGCTCATGTACCTTCATGCATGCATGTATACGTTGTACTATAAATACTAATGTGCATGGATGTTAAAAGTGGGTTTCAGCTTTCGCTATCTTGCTCAAAATTAGGAAAATATTACAGAAGAGTCTAAACATAAGGTAATTATTAGGGATTTTATTTTTTATTTTTTTTTATTGTTTACGCTTCATGCAGACGTATCTGTTTTGGAGTTTCTAGCAACCTTTAATTTGTAATCTAAACCTTTTGGTTTCTTGACCAAAAAACAAAGACTCTGGTACAACTTAACTTCAATTTAATGTCACAGAGTAAGATTCACATATTATTTTTATGATTAATTCCACAAAATATTTCAATTAAGTAGTGATATGAAAAATTTGAATTAAAAAATGGGATTTGAAGTCTATAAGAATAGAGTATGTCCATAAACATTGTTACCATTTTGTCCTTGGAAGCTTGGAAAGAAAAAGGTTTGGAAAATTAGAAACAGTTTTTCTATTTCGATAACAATATAAAAGCAGATTCTATTATTTCCTTCTTTTCCAGGCATCTCAAAACTGTGTAGGAACCCTTCCTCCAGGAAAAAAACAAACAACAAAAACAGCTGATTTTCTACTGAGCTCCCCAAATCACTGTAATCAAAGTCTTCTAGTCAAATTTCCTCTTCTTCTGAGTAGCTGTTATATTTTCATTTCAGATAACATCATCTGCAGTCATTGTCTAAATTAACTGCTGTCTGAGCACATACAGTCATCCTCACAGTGATGTCTCATTTTTGCCACATTGAAGCAATAATACAACTAACTCTTTTGCTTTTATGCTTTTGTTGCATATTTTAAAAAAAATATTTTCAAATAAAAGTTGATAATTTTGTTCATAAATAATTATAATGGTACATCTTTACTCTGCAGGTGAATCTCCAATTTTTGACCCTCATTTCTTCTTTTTATCACAACCTGTCAGTCTGCATATCAAAACTATGCTGCACCTACAGTTGTATGAAGCCTAAAAGTAGGTTGGGAAACAATTCATCCTAATCCCTATGATCTCCAAACCCATATAAGCTTCATTTTCTCTGCTGTAATAAATAAATATTGCTGCAACATCTGTGTCACAGTATGTGTTACAACCTAATTCACTGTAAGCCCCTTAACTAGAGGTATTATCTGAAACCACCTGTCAGACAGAGACAGCAGGTTTGGGCAGAGAAAGTGCTGCTGCAGGGTGTAGCTATAGAGGACCGTTTAAGCCCAACAAGCCTCGCTGTCTTACACCCATGAGGCCTCACCTAGACATTGGCTGGCATGAGATTCTCACTGTACAATAGATTTCAATAAAAACAGCAGAGTTTCCTAATGACACTGTATCAACACAGAGATTGATGCAACTAAAACAAATTTTATGCATTTCATAATTTCTTCCACATGTGTGCAGAGTTAATGTTTGACCATGATTTGAGCTTCACATCTGATGTCCTAACACACAGTCAGATAGGGAGGAGTTCACAGAAAACACACTATATTAAATAACATAATTACATGCAATTGCACAACAATGTCTTTCTGTTAATTACACTTCTAATTACTTGGGAAATATGGACACTTTCTGCTGTCACTTTGGAAGAAGAATAATGCACTGATTTCTACTACATCACTACATTTTAAATTGTTACTCTTTCCTCAATTTGTGTTTCATGTTCTGTTTCAACCTCGATTGAAAGAAAATGATATAGTTACTATTTAAAAAAAGCAACAAAGGACGTCTGTTTTGTACATAGCCAATAAGGAACTGCGTGCTTTCTATACTTCATATTTTTTACCCCTATTTCATACCTGTGTTTTTACAAGTCTGCTTTTCTTTTCCCTTTCTTGCCTGTAAACATTTAATTTTGTCCTCATGTACTTCACCATAAACTTTTTTTAAAAATATTTTTAAATACCCTATTTCTGTTGACTCTGGTTTTGATTCCTATTTTGGCTGGTTTAGATACAAGGTGTGATTAGACAGCGCATGGATGTCTGTCTAGTCACTGTAAAGAAAATATACCCCCAGATTTGAGGATTTTTTTTTTTTTTTTTTTTTGTTCAAGAAGGAGTGTGAGTATGAGTGTGGGTAGATCCAAAAAGGAAATGAAAAACATGAAGATGACCATGGGCTAGAAGCTGACAGTCAGCTATGTTAGAATGTTTCCAACGCTAAATGAAATCCATAGGAAGAACTTTCACAAGTTTGAATTCTGAATATGACCGGACTTCTCCTTTAAACGGAGCGTGCACGAGGAGCAATGCGCTTGTGCATGCTCTTGCACTCATTTAATAAGCATCCCTCTCTGGGGCGGGTACAGGGTTGTGCATGTGCATTATTGTTTTTTTTTTTTTTTTTTTAAGTTGAGAAGACAGGTCTTTTCAAAATTTTGTGAATATCCTCCACTATCCCTTTAAGAGAATGAGGTTGAGATGCTCAGGGACCTCACAGCCACGATGGTGCTTATTACTCAGAAAGCAAGCTTATCTGATCACACAGCTAAATTGGAAAATCAAAACAAGCATAGCAGAGGCCAAAGCGCACATTTCAAAAATTGAAGGGAGTTAAACTGTCACAAAAGACACTGCTTGGAAAACTAAGGGTGTAATGCAGACTTAGTCAAAAGGTTATCGACTTAAAAAGCAGATCAAGGAGAAACAATATACAGCTTTAGCAGATACCCGAGGGTGTTGAAGACGGCTCTGTGGTGGACTTTGTTATACAGAGCTACAACTACCAGAGGGTATGTCCCTCCAAATTTCAGGAGCCAGGTCCTGGCGTTACGCCACAATCAGTTACTGTAAGATTTCTATAGTTCAAAGTTAAAGAGACTGTTCTCAGGCTGGCATGGAAGAAAAAGATTATAATGAAGAAAACAGATAAATTATTGGTTGACAATTTTCAGAGTCGCATAACCAAGCAGATCCGTTTTTTAGGAATGAACAGAAGCAGTCCCAATAAAACCAGAATGCTTCTTCCTGTACTTTTGGATTTAAAGATGCCCCATTTTTGTTTCAAATTATCACACTTTTGGAGATGCTTCTATGATACTAAATTTTGAAACAATACTTAATCTCCCTCCGGTTAAAGTTCAAGAAGTTTAAAATCAAGATCAAAATCAACACGTTGCAACCCTTCACTGCAATCACAGCCATTTATTCAAAAATCAAAGAACTGCAGGAACACATGAGTTTTCACTCTATTATTATTCCATCCTGGCATCAAATATCAGCATCTCAACAGAAGCTATTGTACTTAAGATAGAGCAGCTGAACTGGATCATTCTGGCTTATTTTGACTGCCTTTACCCTGTATATTTGGACTTTAATGATTCCCAAAGGTTTGTTTTTGTTGTTTTTAAGTTAATACACACTCAATAAAGACAAGAATATAACACTCACAGTAAAAACAGAATCCATATTAAAACCAAAAAGTTTTCAATAAAAATATATTTACCTTTGAGTCTTATTTTACAGTTGGCCCACATAGGGTTCAAAGGTCAGCCTTTCATAAAAGGTATTACCCAGGTATTTATAAAGGTTGAAAATCTCAACATTTGCAACACAGATTGCCAGCGGGTATGGGAAAGTGTTATACTTTCTGAATCGGTCTGCCAACCTGCATATCGGTGTTCAAATATATATATATACATATATTTATACACACTGGATGACTGGACATTACCAAGGTGCTTATATCACGATGAAACCTTTAGGAATTTTCAGCAATTTCCCTCAGAAGTTTTCAGAATTTGCACAATGCTGGAAATTATATAAAAAGCTGAACCCGTCTCTGAGTTTCTCAGTTCCATTTTTATATATTTTCCATATATATTTTTCTTATTTATCTTTATTTGTTTATCACAAAGAAAAGCAGTAGCTATGAGCGGTTACTTCCAAGTTTAGCTTCCCTGAAAGCAACCTGCAGCATTGCAGTGCTGCAAATTGACACAGTCGTTCTTATTGTTTTGAAATATGACAGCCGACCACTTTGGACCAGCAGATTAAAAAATCATGTTATTTGTAAAGAAAACGGCATATTTAGCTCTCTAGGTTAAATTCTACTTGAGAAAATCTAAAATATCTCTGATCAGGTAAGTGTTATAACTGTTGCATTGCCTCACATCTTTTCATAGTTAGCACTTATGGTTAATGGGTGCTCAGACATCTGACGCAACCGTCCCTCTCAAGTTATATGGGCAGGTTTTAGAAAAAGGGCAGCCTTCAAAGATCATTGATACACACCAGGCTGTACGTTGACCTGAAAAATTATTTCATATATCTCCAATTACTTGGGTCAAAACTTATGGAAAGTATTTAAGATGTCTCTAAAAATGAATCTATCATTATTCTGACATTTGGTCTTGTAAACAGTATTCCAAAAATACCTAACCAAGGAGGCTCTGGTGTAATGTATTCTCAAACTAGATTAAAACATTGTTTCCATTTAAGTAATTTCCTAAAAACTGGTTTAAGTTGTAAGAATTTGAAGACCAAGAAACAACAATTAGTTCTTTGGAGAATTCAGCAGATTCCTGTAGAGGATTATTTAATATTTAATTGTTTGGATAAAGATTATTTGCCAAAAAGATAACATACAAGTGTGTAAATACACAGTCTAAGAGCTTTCGATGCATATATGATAAAAAAAAATATGTTGGAGAACTTAAAATATAAAGGATAACCCATGATGCTCCGTGCAAATTGCACAGATCTACTCTGACAGTGCTGCGCTAGAATGGGTTATCTGCAACCTGATCACAGATCTCAGCTTATGAAGTTTACACAGGAAGCAACAACAATAAGATCTCTTAAAAAATAAACATCAATCCAAGAACTGATTTAAAAATATCAGTGAATGCTCTCACAACTCCACATATGTACGATACGGAACAAAGAGCGCACGAACCAGGAGTGTGTGTGTGCCTGATGGACAGGGGAATGCTAGGCTGGGAGGGGGTGGGTAGGTTGATGCTCCATATGGGCACCACCCTCCCTCATCCCCCCCCCCCCCCCCCCCCCCCCCCCCAAATAAAAAAAGGCAGATGTCAAATGGGACGTGCCTGCCTGACGGGGCACAGGGTCACACTGCACAGGGGCAAATAACAGAACAGGAGGGGCAGACAGAATGAGGAGAAAATGCCTTCTTGCCAACAAACCCCCTAAACCCCCCCAAAACTCCACCTCCCTCCTCCTAAATGCGTCAAAGAAGATGCACACACATGCTGCCAGAGACAAAGCTGCTGGTGCAAAACATGCCAACACACAGCCTCTGCATAGCATTACATTTATTTTACAAGATAAAAAGATGGAAGATTGAAACTGTTAAAAACATATTGCAGAGAAAAATACATGTAAAATGTATCGATTAATAAAATAACATCAGAAAATAAATTTAAAAAACTACAACAAAAAAGTATGCTGATTATAATATAAAAACATTGCAAGCATAGAATTACCTTAACGGTTCATCAGTCATTTGCTTTTAGTGTAACTTTGATATTAAATAAATTAATTCAAGAATGAATAGTTTGAATATAGTGACCAAAGCAAATGTAGCAGATTATGTCTCTCTTTAAGTGATAAATAAAGCAATCACTTCAAATTAGAAGAAATCTTGATTATTAAAAAAGATAATAATAATTTTATTATGATGGAAGTAACCCTGTACCTGATAATGATGTAAATGTGGGGGATGAAACAGGAAATAAATACATTTCAGGATTCATTTAGAGCTGCTAAAACTGCACTGAAGTTAAATAAATTAATAAAATTGATTATATAAATATGTATGATAAAATAAATACATTAAAAAATTCTATAACTATGACACAAAATGTATTTTAATGCAATATATTTTACTTTTCATATTATCTTTAGTGAACTTTTTAAATTTAAGCAATCTGTGATATATTTTTGTAATTTTCCATGAGAAGAAGGAATATATCGCATATTTCTAATACTATATGATAATATGCTGATGTATTCTCATCTTAGGATGCACTCTGAGCTCCATAAGCCCAGAACAATAATCAAATATTAGATTTTTTTTGTATATATGATTGATTTCAGGTTAATTTTCGATTATTCATATATAACTATTTGCATTTATAGGATTTAATTTATTTGTTTGAGAGAGCGAACGTTCTGTAACACCTAAAAAACTTTCAGCCTTAGCTGAAAATTCCTTACTGCAGCCCCTGAAATGAGCAGAGTTCAATTAATGCCTCCATAAAACGGTTTCATTAAGGACGAAGTTCATCACAGAGCTCTTCTGCTTGTTTTAGTTGAGTGTGGGGAATGAAAAGGAAAGTGGTCCTACTGGATCATAAATTGCCCAGTGATTGCTGAGGATGCAAAGCTGCATGCATGCCTCTAATGTGTCTGGGACTCTTTGAAGGGAGATGCAGCAGAGACAGGTGTCTGTTTTGTGTGTGTGTGTGTGTGTGTGTGTGTGTGTGTGTGTGTGTGTGTGTGTGTATGTGTGTGTGTGTGTGTGGGTGTGGAGGTATGGGCTTTGGTCATAAACAAAGCAGGCAAATAGACACACACACTGAGGCAGATCTCTGAGCTCTGAATGGTTACGCCCGCAGGGCAGGAGTAAGGTTACTTTACATACTGCACTTACGGATCCCTTTACCACTGGGGTATAAAATGGATTTGAATGAGAAAGGGGAGAACAGAGGAGGAGGAGGGTGAGAAGAACACAGAGGAGGAATAGGGTGGGGTAAGGAGCGGGTGGGGTGCTCCCTTTGTGTGACGGGAGGTCTGGTGCTGGCCTGGCATGGCTATGGAGATGGAGGAGCGGGGGTCACTCTCCCTGCTCTCCCCTCCCTCTGTCCTTTGACTATAGGCTGGCTGCTCTGTCTCTCCTCCTCGTCCTTTCCTCCCCATTAGCATAGCAGCTGCCTGATATGGGGCGTAGGGTGGAGAATGGCCAGGTTGCTGTGTACATATGTGTGTGAGAGTGTTTTTTTTTTTTTTTTGCAGAGGGGAGGGATGTTACAGAGGGAGGGGGTTGAATAAGAGGGGCAAGGGTGTGGAGGGGCGGGGGTGGTCCAGTCAATGGCGGTCCGTCTGGCTGGTGAATAGCAGCTAAAGCAGGCCCCTGGAAGATAGACAAAGGAGCCAGGAGAGGAGGGGATGGGGTCGGGGGTGTGTGTGAGGGAGATGGAGGGGTGGAAGAATAAGGCAGTGAATGGAGCGCCTTGTCACTGGAGCTATGGAAAGAAGCACAGAATGAACTGGAAGAATGAAAGAAGAGTTCAAAAGGGAGCGGAGGGCAAGGAAAAGACCAGCCCGACCACCTGTCTCTCTGCCTCTCACTCCATCCATTTCTTTTACACCCCTTCTTACTCACAGGCAGACTTCAGGGAGGGGGAGGATGGGTGGCTCTCTGGTTGTGGTTAGCGACAGACATGTTTTTGTTTTTGGGGAGAAAGTGTGGTATATGCAGAAATTAAAGCTCACTGTCAATCTGCACGCATCAGAGTCGGTGCAGGTTTAAATTTGTCTGGACCTGAGCTACCATCTGAATCATAAACGAATAAATATGCAAAATTAGTTACACTCAAAAAATGCAATATTTTTTGCATTCAATTAAGCATATTTAGTTACTTTAACACAATTGTTTCATGGTCTTCCCTTCCAACATGAAACCATTGTTAAAGTAACTAAATATGCTTAAGTAGTTTCAAGAAAAGTATGAATGTACTTGTTGGGTTGTTGCTGACAATAAATAAAAAAGTGAAAAGGGATCTTTTCAGGTTTAATGTTGCAAAAACAATATCTGTAAAAAAAAAAATCAGCAAAATCATTTGGTTCCCTGTGAACTTTATTACATAATGAAACAAACTTAACTGTAAAGTGATGTGATCACATTAAAAAAATAAATCATTTCTCAATCGTTCATCCTTTTAGTTTGGCTGTATAGGGCTTTGATGAGTCAGAGGAAGTGTGACTGTTCACACTATGACTCAAAAATCTAAGAAACAAAGTCACTGAGCTGAACTTATTCTGTGCAGTAAAACTTCAAATTAAATTAGATCAGATAAGTCAGAAGAGCAGATAATGCTCAATGCATCTTTTATGCCTTAAGAGGTTTAGTACTTTGTAAATGATCCATTACAGCATCAGAATTTTATGTTTATTCATTTTTTTTGTTTGATGTTTTCTGATGTTTTTTTTGTTCTTTTTTGCTCCAAAACCACCTGTTGCCTAAACATAGATTTCACCTCTGCATGTGCCTCCAACTGGATTCAGATAAGTCTCAATGGAGATTGTTTAAACTACAGCACTAGATTTATTTTATTTCATTTTTTTTTTTTTTTTGCCGGCCCTTAGAATGACATAAGAACATGAGAATCCCTGTCCTTGAGTAACTCTGTAAATGTTCTTCTCCATGTTTGTTTTTTGTTTAGAATAAAATTTCTATCTGCTTCTCTAATGTTGGCAAAGTCCAATTATGTTTCCATTGTGATTTAAAAATTCTTATGAATGTAGGAGTGAGCGCTTTTCAAACGTTCCATCTTTCCAGAAGTTGAACAAAACAAAAAAAAGGTGTGACATAAACATATGCAGTTTATTCTCATTCTAAGAGAGGAAACCTGAGATATCAGTCTACAGAAATGTTCACATCTAAAAATTACAGAAATTCATATTCAGACAAATCTACAAATTTTTATTTATTTATTGCCAAGTTGAGGTTATAAATGTACAGTCTTCTACTGTTAACTTGAAAGATTGTTATACAAACCTATTTGTATTTAGCTAAGTGGTGTTCACTTGTCTTCAGCCATCTGTACTCACCAAATAGAATCTTATAGGAGTCAACTCCATGTTCGTATTTTAAGAAGCATGTTTTGGACTAATTAGAGCAGAGATTGTGGTAAAGGTCTTATCATCAACAAGGCTCTGACCCCATAGGTTTTGTCTCTGAAGAACGGTCAAAACCTTGAAAGAAGACTCCACAGAGTGTTTGAAACTCACTCCACATGTAGACGAACACGCTATATTTTCAAAAACGGCTTAGAAAAATGTTGAGTACACATGTGTATAAAACCCCAATGAAGACACTGTAATATATGAGTACATACAATTTTATGACACATGAATTTCCCAATTGAGAAAAAATGAAGCCTATTCTATTCTATTCTATTCTATTCTATTCTATTCTATTCTATCTATGGACACTGATCTCAGACTAATGGACTGGGCTTTCCAGTCCGTTAGAAGGCAGGTGGAAGATAGAAACTGGAAACCTAAGCTCCTTTTAAAATAATGTCAACAATGTGCGCCGAGTATGACGGAAGGAAGTCAACCGAGAATTCACCCGCTTAAATACTCAGGAACTGACAGTGAAGTCATCTGTGCAGATGAGTTATCAGCATACAGGATATCTAACCCTTTATGTCAAAACATGTCATATAACTGCTGCTTTGGCACCTGTTTAACCTATAGATTGACTTTGAGCGTTTTAAATATTAGCGAAATTGTAATTTCGAGCAGATTGCGAGGAAAAATATGAAGTTGTCATCAGATGGAAAAGAGCATGCTGCAATACTCCAAGGCCTATGCTTTAGCCATGTTTTCATGCCTAAATGACAGCAGAAATACATTGTGTTCCTCTTTATGTGGTTTTCGTTTCTCCACATTCTTCTCCTTGTGTCCCCATCACACGTCCTTCAAAGAAAGCATCTGCTGCACACCACTGCTAAGTCACAATGAAAACTCAGATCAGGTGAAAACCAGTCGATTCAGGAGGAAGTCATAAACTGAATTGCACAATCAAAGTTCATACCGCTGGACACATGTCGCGCAGGGCGCCGTTATAAAATGGGGAATTCGTTGTTGCAAAACCAGTTAAACTTGCATTTTACACATATCACAAGATGTTCAGTTAATCCTATGTGTTTCAGACCTTTCAAATGAGGCGTGCACGGTTATGAATATTTTATGAGCCTCTGAACAATGGTCTTTTCAATGGAGCTGGAAGATAATCAGACAGATGCACTTGATTGCAGCTGCTGCAACACAAACCCACTGAAAACATTTCACTGTGCAGCTACTGTTGAAGACGCCACAAGCGCCCGTGTTTGCCAGATTGGATTGGTTACTTTTGTGAAATTGATTCTGTTGCTGCTTATTTGTTGAGGAACTGATGCAACTCCCTGAAGAAATTACCAGCTTTTTTTCCTCTTTCCATGTCTCCCCCCCCCTCCAAAAAAAAAAAAAATTTCTTGTATTGCCTTGGCTCAGTGACACAGGCTTCACCATGCAAAGCCAAGACTAAGATGTGTGAGGAAAGCCAAGACACATGAAGAACCTATTAGGGGGCCTAGCAGCCAGCAGCAACCCTGGGAGGCCAGCCAACTGAGTGTGTGAACAATGGGAACCCAGCTCAACAAAAACATCCTGCAAAAGTGAGGGAGGGCGGGAGAAGCAGGGCAGATAACCCAGCTTGGCTGTGATGGTACCAAAACACAGAAGGGCTGGTGTTTAAAGGAGCTAACTTGCCTTTTGCTTGTATCCAGCCAGGAAAATGCATCAGGTCAGTGCAGTTCATGCACTGAAAAACTTTGAGCGGAGGTTAAGAGCAGTTCAGCTGCATCTCAGAGGAAAGAGGCTCAGCAGCTGCCTCAACCGATAGCACACGCTTTTTACGTGCCAGAGAAAACAGAAGAAAGAAAAACCGTAGTCCTTTCTCGACTGAAAACTCCCCTCAAAACCACAACCATTCTTTCCCTCTGAGTTGCAGCGTTTTGCTTTCTTTTTTTTTCAAGTCCAACAAAGCCAACACCCTGACACCAAAGTGTCGCAAGAGAAACACCTCTATCATGTGAAATGTTCTGCCGCTTTTCCCACGGCCTCTGTGTGAGGCAAAAGGAAGTTATACCTGATGAAAATAAATGTTACATTTCAAATTATGCAGCGGAAAAGAGTGGTGAATAAAAATAAAGGCAGTATTAACCTGTACACACATTTGAAACTAAGACTTAAAGCCTAACCCAACACGACTGATGGAGTTTCCTAACCCTTAAACTCACAGTCTATACAGCTGTGTTGTAATTTTATCCTAGCACAAACCCAGCTGTTATGAAAAGGGCTCAGAGGTTTAATAGAGAACATTAGCAAACAAGCAGCATCATAATGAACAAGAAACACGGCAGACAGGTCAGTGGAGATGGTTAAAAGCTGGACTAGGTTATGAAATGACAAGTTTTCATCATCTAGCTAAGCACTTTTTAATCCACCATATAAAAACAAAGGGTATATGGTTTAAGTGTAAATCGTGCAGGAAATGGCTTTACCCCTAAAACTGACAGGAGACCTGTGGTAATTCTGGAGGAGCTGCAGAGATTCACAGCTCAGGAGTTGAAAGGACAACTGTTACTAAGTAAAGCGGATGTTTGCATCCAGTCTTAGGCCCCGTCCACACGAAGTCAAAACTAACACGAAACGCTGATATTTTCCAAAACGTTTGCCGTAAAGACGGAGACGTAAAATAAATGTGAGCGTCCACACGAATGCATGAAAACGCTGCAAAATGTATGCCAGGCCTGTAAGTGGCGTGTGGACGGGGCCTTAGTTTAAACTGTTTGCAAATGTTTTGAACTATGTTTTCATTTCTGTCGTCTTTTTAATTACTCAACACCTTGTATCTTGCAAATCCTTTTGCAAGACACTTGATTTTTATTTATTTATTTTCAAAATACAAAGCTGTTAAAAATATTTAGTCCAGGCATTTTATATGTTTAAAACAAAGAAAAAACAAGCTTGAGGCAAAACCAGTGATTTTTTTTTTTTTTTTTTTAAACAAATCAGATTAATCAAATTAGTTTAATTTCCCATGATATGTTGGTGTGTTGGAGTAAAGCAGCAGGTTAAAGACCAAAGAAAAGCCAGAACAGCTGAATTACAGCAAAGCTGCACAAGTGAAGAGTGTTTTGGAAAGTTTGTGTGTGTGTGTGTGTAACATAAAACCATCTCTCCCACAACACACATAGGGGAGGGGACTCTACTTTTAAAACTGAGCCTACCCACAATGCACCAGGCTCCTTTATCCAGGCAGTGAAAGGATGAGGCCACGATGAATGACAAAAGGAAAGAACTGGGATCTGGGCTGTGCCTGACTTGGAAGCCCGGGAGGTGGTGGGAGGGGAGGTGTGTTTCTCAAACTCCTTCTATGAACATACTCCATTAAGGAGGAAGAAACTCATCCATACACAGGATCCTTTTTTTTTTTTTTCTTTTTAGTTTAATGATTTCTTTACTGGCTTGTACACAAACGTACAAAAATAATACAGCACTCCATTTCAATGTGACGTCACGTCACCATCATCACAGTGTTACAAATGTTCAAAAAGAAAAGAAAATACATAAAAAAAAAAAAACAGACAAGACGGAACATCTGCTTCACTCATTAAAGATTCATCTGTTTCCTCTTGCTTGAAATGAAGCAAAGACCAGAAACACAAGCTGACTGACCCCAAAAGAAAATTCTGCACTTACTTTCTTTCTCTCTTCCTTTTTTTTTTAAAACATTTTTTCTTCTCCTATTTTTCTAGAAAAAAAATATCATCTCACTCATGTACACCAGTCCGACAGCTGGCTCTGCTGGTCATAAATGTTATGACTCGGTGAGCCGAATAACCACACAAGCGTGCAATTTTTAACATCGTTACAATGATCTTACCATCAAATGTATTATTCCCCCTTTTAAAACGACACAACAGGAAGACAGCACTTCAGAAAAGAAAGTGCCCCGAGATATCATCATCATCATCATCAGCTTTGATATATATATCCATATGTATATATACATACACCCAATCACAGAGATACACACATCTTTGTTGAAAAATGTTTTTTTGTTTTTTTCCACAAAGTAAAACATACATTAGGACATTATCACCTGGAGCGTATACATATACAATAGTATTTTGTTGTGTTTGTGTTTTTTTTTTCTATTCAGAAAAAAAAATTAAATGTTGACATATAAAAGTCAACTTTTTAACGACAGTCATCAGTGCAATATTTTTTTTTCTCAAAAAAAAAAAAAAAAAAGAAAGATCAAGTTTAACACAAGCGATGCATATTTTTATTTGTTGCCTGATGCGTATCTATACCTTAACTTAGTGGAGCTATATTATAGGATTCCGGATGTTTATTTGTTTGTTTTTCCTGGGAAGTTCTCAGTCTGGCTTGATAACTGTTTTAAACCCGGTCACACGGGTCCCCATGAGAAGCAAACACAGTGTCAAAATAAAAGACACTTTTTTAAAAGCTTCTCATGAATTGGACCAGTATTGCTGTGAAGCAGTAGGCTTTAAAAAAAAAATCATAATTAAGAAAAGACATAAAACAAGCAGCATTGTTAAAAACAAATAGTTAGGGTGTCATGACTTTCAAAATGTAGCAGGCAAGCTTACAAAACCCAAATTTCCTGTTTTATCTGTTGTGTGACATCCTGCAATAGTCATGTGTTGTTATTTATCAATAAAGTCTTCATTGTCCATCAGTAAAAAGGATCCTGCTCAGTAGTAGAAAATATCCCAAAGCCTTCTGAAGTTACCCCCTTTGAACACTAGGGGCGCGCAAGGCTCTGTTTTTTGTGCAATAAAACTCCCTGCATTTATAAGTCATGCTATACAATGAAAAAATAATCATAAAACAGGCTGATAAGGACAGAGAGAGGACAGAGAGGGAGTGAGAGGAGTTTAGATGGGAAGCATGCTTTTGTCAGCACTGGTTTGGTTGTAGTGTAACATAACTGTTCTGACTGAGGAATGCATTGCATCTTCTGCACCGAAGTCCATCTTCTCTGTTAAAGTTACATAGCAGACAGATACTGGCATGATTGGTGGGGACAAACTGGGAGAAGGAAGAACAGCTTGAGAACACTTTACAGTCGAGGTAGCTGGGAAAAGGGCAACCAAATGGGAAAAAAAGTCAGCATAACTAAAAGTCCTTTTGAGGGTCAACAGGCTAAAGCTGTGTCGGTTATCTAAAGAGGGGGTTGCAGGTTTGGGTTTAAACAAAAAAAGAAGAGTCTGAAGCAGCTTGAGTCACCTACTATACTCTGACTCTACAGATGTTTTTCTTTTAAAAGTAGAACCACAACATATTCAAAAATGCATCTTCTCAATGTACCTTCATAAATATAAAAAAATAACAATAAAACCAGCCTGCTTTCACAGTGATGACTAGGGGTTAACAGAATACTGAAAGGAGATTATAAAGTGAAATCCAAATGTTCCTCTTTTTAAAAAACAACATATAAAGCGAAAGCAGCGGTTCTTAATACGATGACCACCAGGGCGGAGTGGTCGCACTGGCCTGAAAGGTTGGCACACCAGCAATGGCAAGATGTGTGTTTGCAGAGCCCATTCAGCAACTGTCAAAAAGGTAAAGCTATTGTGTACAGTACTTCACAACAATGATGGAGTCACTTGTTACACATGGTTCCTACGCTGTATGGAAAATGAAATCAATTCTCAAGAAATATATATATAATATTTGCATGTCCAGACTTTATTCACTGTCCCATTGTCTAAATAATGCATTCATCCATGTTTGCAGTCTGGGATTTTCGCAGGTTTCCTTTTCCAAAGCCTAAAATAAAATGTCTTAAAAATGTAGATTATAAACTTTGCAATGAGAATTGATTGATTTATGTCCAGAAGAGTGTGTAATTTGGACTTAAAAAATGAATCGGAACCCATATTTTATAAAAACATAGATGTAACTAAAATGATTTTCATTCTGAGTTAAACTGACTTAAGGGGAAAAAAGAGAGACCTCAGGAAACCAGCAAAAAGGCTTCTCCTCTCGTTCGCATGTCTTCCCTTTCAGATATTCCAGCATGCAGCCGAGCAGCATCAAGTGCCGTGTTTCACATAAAAATAACTTAACCAAAAAAATTTAAAAAAATGAAATTGGGTTTATACAATGAAGAGCAACAGGTCAAATCTGTGCTCCTGCAAAGAGAAAATTCTCTTTGAATTAAAAAACTGGGCCATCTGCACTCCGCAGTCCATACATAAACACACACTGTGGCAGCTTCTTCTATAATGATCTTGTATGAACATTCAAGACGAAAACTTTAAGTACCAACAAACTCACTGGAGTGAGGTGCTTTTTTTAAGAGCGCCGTGTGATTGTAAGTCAGAACCAGCCCGAGGCATAGGCAAACTAGAACACTGCTTAAGACCCCAAAACAATCAGGGGGCCCATCTTCCACATAGAATGTAGAGCTTAAAATGTTAGATTTATTTACAGAAATTTGTATACTTTTAAAGCTTATTAGATGCTCTCGAGAAAGTAAATTTCATAGATTTGAAATCGTCAGAGAATCAAGTTTTCTTTTTTAAAGGACACGTACTAGATGTAAATGTCTGTAGTTTGGTGTTTGAACCGTGAATTGGTTTAATATTATCTGCTTGATGTTTTATGGTGGATAAGTCTTTAAAATTTTCTTGAAATCACAATTTTTTTCCTGCAGTTACATATACAACTAAAAAGTTGTTACTGTTATTCCACAAAGTACCAAAAGGCAGCCTGGAATATTTTAAGCTCTTAGTGCTTGAAAACATTTTCTTTGACTTCACCTCTATTTAAATTTGCATTGAATTTAGCCCTAAAAGCATCATAGGATGTCTGAAATGTTAGTTTTTAAATCATTACAGAAGTGGAAGAAATGTGGCCCCCAAATCAAATTCTGCTAAAGGCTTCTTAGAGCCTCGGGCCGGCTCTGGTGCGCACCGATGGTTCTGCTTGATTTACAGTGATGGGAGATTAAATCATACATTTTGGCACAACTATGTAAATAATGGCAGCGGTTATTTATTTCTTCGTGCATTGCAGTTTAGGATGAAATTTGTTGCTGATGTGTTTTTTGTTTTATTAAAATGTTCTATTTTTACCTGACAGCAAAGACAGATCACCGGGCCCCAGAGGAATACTTGGCCTTGGTGATGAGGTATAGCACAATGTCCTGGTGGCCCCCGAAGGCGGCAATATGTAAAGCGCTCCACCCTTCCCTGTTAGCCAGTCGGATGTCTGCACCAAACTTCACCAGCAGCTTCACCAGCTCCAGGTTACCGTCGATCACAGACTGGTGGAGCGCTGTCTGTCCCTCTGGCCCGAAGGAATTGACGTTGAACTCGCAGTTTGTCATGTTCTGCAAAAGCGAGTGCAGCTCCTTGGTGTTGCCCTTCTTCACAGCCTCCTGGAAGACCCTCTGCGGCGCGGAGCAAGTCGAGACATCCGCCTGGCTCATGTTTGCAGCTCGCTGGAGGGTGAGGGGGGGGACGAGAAATAATCCTGTCTCGGCTCTAAAGCTGTGTCGAGCGTCTCTGGTCTGATACAGTGCCACAGTTATGCTGGATTTTACCCAGTTTTAAGGCACTTTAACGGTGAACGATCACTGGATATATCCCAAAAAGGACAAAAAGGGAAAATGGCACACTTGGTGTGCAAAAATGTGCAGAGAATATCCCCCTAAAATATAAAAGTGTCTAAAAGCGCTCCAGGGGTGTGTGGATGTAGTTTTCCTTCTCTAGTAGCAGCAGCAGGTAATCTGCACAAGGAGATGAAGAAAAGACACCTCCGATTTCACTGCGGAGACTGGCAGGATGACCACATTCACCAAAGTGCAGCCTCCTGGTTGCTGGATCCCTTCCTTCAGCGGTCCAACCAGCTTCCTGGCTATATGTCGCTGCTCATGTGGCCATGCAGATGTCTGAGAGAGAGAGAAATATAATAATCAAAGAATAATCA
The DNA here is from genome assembly GCF_016077235.1 of Cyprinodon tularosa. Classification (NCBI taxonomy): domain Eukaryota; kingdom Metazoa; phylum Chordata; class Actinopteri; order Cyprinodontiformes; family Cyprinodontidae; genus Cyprinodon; species Cyprinodon tularosa. The sequence goes on from NW_024038715.1 coordinate 1,436,148, forward strand.
CGAAAGATGTCCGCACGAATCCAAATTCCTTACACACATTCCGCCACATCCAGGAGTGACACAGCGCAGCAGAGGAACTGAGAGCTCCGTGCGCCACGGCTTTACGCACGGATCCCCCCAAGCTTGCGTCCATCAGCCAAAACCGCGATCCGCTTACTTACCTGCGACGGATGGACGGGTCCGTGTCCTGGCGACAGATAAACCACTTTGTGGCCCCGGGATGCGTGCGTTCCTCCTGGCGGTCCGTGTGAGTCTCTGAACTGCGCCGTGCTCCGGGCGAATATTTTTACGCGTCCTTTATTTGCATGACAATGCCTTCCCAAAGAATTAACAGTGGAGGAATGGGCGGAGTAGCACGGACGGTATAGGCTGCCGGTTGGGTTGAAGGGAGGGATCAGGGCCTTGCCTCTCTGTCTTTGGTTTGGGGGGGCGTGGTGTTGTAGAGAGAGAGAGAGAGAGAGAGTAGTTGGTGGTGGAGGGGGATTGGGGGTACAAATAATGTTGCTGCAGAAATATTAAAGCACTGGCAACGATTTCTGTATCCAATTTTTGTTTAGCTCTGTATCTGATCTCCTGCAAGTGGAAAGGATTAAAAGAAGGTTCAATAAGAACTGTTGAGGTTTTATAGGTAGCTATTATTCTGTCCCTAAACTGACTATAATTGTTGGGGGCCCACAACTTTGTTTACCACAACTCAGCTGATTTCTCCTTTTCTCATCCTTGCTGTACAATAAACTTGAGTAAACTAGTGCTGGCTACATTCAAAATATAAAATAGATGTTAGGAATAGCATTTAATCAATGTGAGGCCTCATTTTAGCAATAGCATTAATACACATTGGTCACATTTATGTGTTATTTTGATTTTTACACATAGACTAAATATATACAATATATTCTTAACCTATAAGTAGCTTTAAATTTATATTCGTACCAAATGTCATTTGTTTTTGGCTGTTTCACCAAGCAATATAGGTACACTTTTATATAAATAATCCTTTTACGCAAAGGGCAATTCCACCTGGAGTTCAGCAACACATTTTTTTTTATCTCACCGTTCAAAACTCTGGCTCATCTGCCCCTTTATGAAGCTCTATTAAAAGGTCTCTTTACATTGTGTAAAAAATGTCTAATGTATCATAACTATTAGTGTTTTAGACTCTGCTTCCCCACAGTATGATTTTGCCACCACCTTGCTTTATGTGCTTAAATTAAACATTTTATTGGACAAGGAGCTCAACTCAATACAGCAATGGCTGCAACAACTGTGACTTTATTGTTGCTACTTTATCAATTAAGCCAAATTTATGGAGATTATAACTATTTATGTGCTAGACTGTGACCCCTGCAGCTCCCCCAGAGTTACCATGTGCATCTTGGTTCCATCCTTTCCTGACAGTTAAGGTGAAAAGCTGTAAGGCTAGTTTCATTTTGACATCCTTAGCTGAACTGTGAAACTTATGATATTGTTTTATAAGAAGAACTAGCTTTAAACTTCTCTGCAACTTACCCATGACCGAATGCCTTTGATCATTGTCATTCTGCATGTTGAGTAATGTTCCCCAACAATCTTCTGAGGCCTAAACAAACCACCTGGATTTACTACTACACTGCAAAAATGATGTAGAAATAAGTCAACATTTCTTAAAGTTAGTGTATTTACCTTTAATTTTAGCAGGTGAATACCACAATTTGCCAATAAAATAAATATATTTAAAGATAATTGGATAGCGTGCACTTGAAATAAGACAATGCAGTTAAAGTTAAAATGTAACTTCTCTTGTTCCATTGGCAAAGTGTCACACTTTCTTTCTGAATTCAAGAAAAAATGCACTTATTTAAAGTAAAAATTTGGATTTTCAGGTTTTATTTTAGGGTATCAGTCTTAAGAATATTTTTTTTCAACCATGCATCTTTTTTCTTGCACTTACTAATAATGTTGGCATATAAATAAAACCCCAAATGAAACACATTGAAGTCTGTGAGTGTAATTATAGAAATAAGAGGGGTGGGAGGGGTACTGCATATCTCATGCTTGGTTCCAGGGGGTCCAAATGGCACAAAAGTTTGGACAAACCCAGCCTGCCTGCTGTATGGGCAGAAATGACCTCAGAACCAAAAGGTATAAATAGCAGTGAAATAAGTCCCAAACGGGCTTGGGCTCCCCGTGTAAAAACACCTCCGAGGAGGAGATTATAGGTGGCTGTTTAAATCATAAACGGCGGATATAGTCCAGTTGTTTTTAAAACGACTAGACTGTGGGACTTCAAATAACAAAAGCCCTGCGCTACTTCCTTTTTGCAAGTGAAAAGAGGTGACGCTGTGCGCAGATTGACACGCCGCTCAGCTGCCCCCACCACCGTGGGAACCGGGCGCCTGTGTGTGTCTTGGTGTGTGTGAGAAGAGAGAGAGAGAGGGGGGGAGAGAGAGAGAGGGAGGGAGGGGGTGTCGGTGGTGAAAGGCGCAAACACGGTGAGACGCAGAGAAAGTCATAGAGAAGCAGTGAGAGAAACCGCTGAGAAGGAACATCTCAGCCTTAACTTAGGCCCCGTCCACACGAAGTCAAAACGAACACGAAACGCTGATATTTTCCAAAACGTTTGCCGTAAAGACGGAGACGTAAAATAAATGTGAGCGTCCACACGAATGCATGAAAACGCTGCAAAATGTATGCCAGGCCTGTAAGTGGCGCTGTGGTGCCAAAGCAAAAATAAGCGACGAAATGTAGGGCATGCGCACTAATATTTATACATGGTTGCCCTGCGGGTCTATTTTCGTGGTTAAGTCAAATTCAGGTGCTGAACTATGTGGTCGATATTGCTCTGTTCTTCCTGGAGATATTCCAGAAGAAGAAGATTCTGTTGTAAGCCCGACCAGCCCGACAGCAGGGTGAGTAGCATTAGCAGCAACGGCGCCATTGTTGTTGTGATGTGTCGCGCTTGCGTGTTTAGAGGCGACGCTATGACGCATGCGTGTAAAAAAAAAAAATGCGGTTAGGGTGTAAACATGGAAACGCGAAAACGGCGTTTCAGAATCTTCCCACTCTGAAGGGTGAATAAAAAAATGATCGTTTACAGACCCCTGAAACGCCGGCTTCGTGTGGATGAGAGGCTGGTTTGGTGAAAAATTTGTGCGTTTAGGCCAGGGTTCGTCTTCGTGTGGACGGGGCCTCAGACAGCTCCGTTTGGTGGAGTTTATCTCATCTGTGTAACACTTTCTGAGTACCTCTCTGTTGTAACGGTTTCACACCTTCCTCTTTTTTCCCACACTCTGATCTCTACATATGGCGCACAATGTGATTCGGACGCGTCCCATGGATGGAGGATTTTCCACTAGTGTTCAAATTAAAAAGCTTTTAATTTCCTGTGATAACTTGTGGTTGTGAAGAAGGCTACCTACTATATTCCTTTTAATCCCCAGTAGTAACAAAATCTAAAATAAAGCACTTTATTTCTAACATATTTGTATCTACTTCATATCAAAAGAGGGAGGAAAAATACCCCATCACCAACACAAATGATTTCTTCTGGGACATTTCGGGCAAATGATAGCATGTAAAGGTTATTACGTTGATTGATTAATTGACTTTATTGATCTCACATTGGAGACATTTACTCATTACATCAGTTCAAATAGTCAAAAAGAAGAAGAAGATGCCAAAGTAAGAAAAGGTGCATGAGGGTATATACAGTGAGTCCATATATAGATAGATGGATAGATAGATATAACAGCTGAAGTCTATTTTTTTTAGCAGGATTATAGTACAGGGTTATTGCACAGGGTATTAAATAGTAATTGCACATTATACATTGAGTAAGCATGACTAAGCATTTCTTGGACAATATCCAAACCATGTGCAGATTTTGCTGCTGCTTGATGGGGACCAAGCTGACATGTAAAAATGGGTTTTAAGTTAGGATACCCCTGAGTTTACAAAGTATAACCCCTATCAACAAAATATATATTTGGTATAGGTTTCTAAATTATATACAATTATGCTTAAATTAAGAAACATATTTGGGACCCTTATGGCAGATACTCGTCAACCATAATGTTTTGTTTGTTTTTCACAGAGGTAATTTCTATAATTGGTTGACAAATCGTTATAAATCCAATTTCTGATATATATCTATATAATTCATATGGGCCCCAGTAGGATTTTTGCTGCAGCTGATGGGGACTGAGCCTGTGCTGATGCACCATTCCTTTGCAGCTGAAAAATGTGGGAAGATAATTTCCCACTAAGCAAAGCATCTATGAATTATATATTACTTTTGCATGGAGTTTTCCTGCATCAAAATTATAATGGCAATTATAAAAGGGAATCCTATGGGGACTTGTTGGATAGGTTTCGGGCCCTTACTGTAAATGTTGGCTGTGATCAGTTTGACTTATTTTTTATGACTAATTTCCCACAGTATGAGGTTTTCCAGCTGAAGTTGCAATAAGACGGCGTAAATGATTCTGTCAGATGTAATTAACATATAAGATATTAATATGACATAAAGAGACAATTATTTAGGCATATGCTTTAGATATTTTTGCATGCTTTCCATTTTTATTCCTCAGTGCTCAAACAGCTGCAAAATGATCCAAAAATAAAACCCTGCATGCAGGTCTGAGTCAGGATGAGAAACTTGATAAACTAAACTAAGGCTGATGTCGAAACACTTGAAACATACTTTCACTGACACCATTATAGTTTGGAAATCAACAATTAGATGATGAATATAGCTTCTGATTTTGGGGAAATTAAATTTCTATTATATAATTTCTTTTATGACTGTGATGTCTGGTGGGTCCCTATACTGACTCCCAAACACAGAGCAGATGGCTCCCAGCACCCCCGACCCCCACTTTACATCACATGAATGGGCAGAAACAGCAGGAGAAGAACTGAGGCAAGTTCTTCAGGATACCTGGATTAAAAATAGCAAAGAAATCAACTTAAACCTGCATGAACTTTGAAATGCTTTAGCCATGAAAACACACCTAGGGACTAATATTTGCATTTCTGCAGGTAAAAAAAAAAAAAAATCGTAAACATCTGTCCAGATGTTGTTTATTTTCTTTTAGGCTTGCTCTTTGCAGAACACTTCCTAGAAAACCAGGAACATCTGTCGGCCATCACGGCTTTAGTTGTACTTGGAAAGCATGTGTGCGCAAATTGAAGGAGCCAAAAGTTTCTCCCCCCTCTCAAACACATATAGCCTACTTCATTCCAATCTTTTTTTTTTTTTTTCGGAAATCCACTCGTTGTGTAATTTTCACAACGACGACAAAACTTTATTATTAATTATTATTATCATTATTTAAACATAAAATGCGCATCAGGCGCGCAGAAACTTCCCAAACCGATCCAAGGTCTGGCGCCTGGGAGCGAAGGGTCCGGGGCCAAAAAGGACAGTCCTCTGGCACACATGATGTTAAAACGTAAAAAATAAAAATAGAAAAAAAAATATCCCATTTATTTAGAGATTTAAAAATTTAGCATTAAAGGGAATTCTCAAATGTTTCGTCATTATAACCAGATTGTTTCAAATACATTCATAGGAAAGAATGTGTGTGTGAATGTGAAAGAGAGAGAGAGGTGACGTTTAACCAGGAGGGAGGGGCCTCTGAATCCAATTCATTCCGGACACCACGTGTCCACAGAGCGTGGGAAAGAGGCGAGCTTTTCTTCCCAGCGAAGAAAGAGCGTGGATCAAATAACACGGGGCTGCAGCACAGAGCTGTGTGCAGACAGGAGGTGCGACCACCCGGATAAGGACAGTCCGGGAGCCGCATCATAGTCATACCAATAAAATACACTTCAGGGAAGCTTAATAACTGCAGCAATTAAAAAAAAAAGTCTTATTCGTGAAAGCTCATGTCCACATGAGTGTCTGTTTTCCAGGATGTGTGATAGAGCAGAATGATTGTGCATGAGGTAAATCTGTATTGTAAAGCAATGATTGGCAGATTTCTGACTCTTTTATAAACTGCTGCCAACCCCAGTTTCTCATCAATCTTTTTTTTTCCAGATCATTAAATCCAATCTCTTATGATTTAGTTGGAAGCAATGAAATGTATTCTAAGGAAAACTATTTAAAAAGGCTGCTGGATGTTTGATATTAACTCTTAAGACTGGATTAAAAAAATCTAGAGGTGTGAATTACTCAATTTGTCATAATTCTGTTGTAATTACGCCTGCATAATCAGTTTGTGTTGCAGTTTATGTGTATTTGGGGGAAATGTTGATTTCTTCCCTGTGAAATCTTTCACATGCTCTTAAAAATTTTAAATGCATTCCCCATTTTCTTGTGGCAAAAAAAAAAAAGTATACAAAAATATCGACCCAAAATATGTTTTGGGTAAAGTATTTTATTTATTTATTCCATTTATCATGGCTGTAATCCGTCAAACTGTCATACTTTTTTTTCCTAACAGATTGAGATTTTCTCTCCTGTATTTACCCGTGCCAAACAGTACACATGGGAAAGATAAACTATATCTATTATTAGTATTATTATTTTTTTCAAATTTAAAGTGAATCAAAACCAGTAAATTAAGGCGATAAGTTGGATATTTGGGATGGAGGGGAAAAAAGGGTAATCAAAGCCATAATTTTTTCCAAATAAAATAAATGAAAGTGATTCATTTTCAGGCTAAAGACTGAAGATAAGTAAAGCAATCCAAAATATACTCTGATTTTAATGTCCAATTTTAAAATAGCATTTTTTTAAGCAAAGAATGAAGTGAAGTCAATTTCAAATTATTTTACAAGTAATTGGTTTACGACAAGGTTAGGTAAATGCTTTACAATAGTATGGAAAATAATGACAGCATATTCAAAGTGACTCGGGAATAAAAAAAAAAAATAAATTATATATATACATATATAGACTCAAAATGAAATCTTTATTCTGTTCACATTTCCAATGTTTTTGAAAATCACTGAGCCATTTAAGCCAAAAAAACCAAGAGATGGGTGATTTGTATAAAGTTGGTTTTTAGTTTGGACATCTTATGCAAAACATTACCTATTGTCATTCATGTGCAATACTATTCTCTCTCACTGTGTAATTTTTTACTTATTTATAAGGTCAGTACATCTCTGCAGTACAAGTGCTATAATCCAAGTCAACTACCATGTAGTCTTCCCTTAGCTCTCTACTGTGCAGATATTTTTATATCTAAAGGAAACATATTCCAGGACATTACAACATTTTTTATGCTCTTTTGTAGTATATATACTCTTTTTTATATTGTCTGTTGTATTTTTATTTTTATTGGCATCCTGCTTCAACTCTTTGTACTCTATATAAGCTACTGGAACCAAAATTTCCTTAAAGGAGTAATCCCAAAGGATAAATAAAGTTGAGTCTTCTGAAACTCATTACACGCCTCCAAAATCTCAGACTTTAACCCATTGGGTTAAGCCTCATTTCATGCAGTTGAACAAATTTACAGGTGGAAAAAATATAAGGGTTCTCATGGTATGCGAACATTTCTTCTTCTCTTCTCCTCTAGAGATGTGACCCTTCTTTTGCGTAATGTTACACCTGACAGATATCAGTGAATCTTAGATGATCTTATCATTCAGTCCATTTTTACTTCATAACCACCCGATTTGCATTAGAAATAAAAAGAAAAATCCATGTTGAATGAAACAAGTGATAATATGCTCTCAGTTTAATAATGAAATGAAAAATCAGTTTATTTTTGTATTGTCTAAACCATCAGACATTTTTGACATTTAACATACTCTCAATTCAAGAGCGTTCGATTTTAATAGCAACACAGAAAATTTGTACAAAAAAACATTTGATTTGAGAAATTTTCTTCAGTAGCATGAAAAAAAACAATATACTCTTGACACATGTTGGTTTGAGATGTCTAGCTGTACCGACATTTGTTTTCTATGCTCCTCACTTCTGTAAATGAATTATTCGTAATTTACACTTCCATTTGTTTTTAAACTTCATCTTTAAATGTTTAACGCACTAGAAAAAAAGAGGATTGCTTTTCTTTTAAGAAAGGTACACTTTTACTGTACAAATTGAACTCCGACGCTGATAAGAACAGATTTTTCTTTTTGCCATCATGCTCAGTAAGTAGGCTGGTAATATAATAACCACTAAAACAATCTAAATTTCAACCAGACGTGAACTTTATGTAATTCTACTGTGACTAAAACTGGAACTTCTTTTGTCAGAACAAACTAAAACAGAAATTTACATCAACATCAGTGAAACATCTGGTGTGAAACAAATAAACATGAAGAAAATAAAGTATGGTTGATGTTTGTTGTACTGTGGCATTGTTTCTCCACTTAAGACCTTGTTAACACTGGTTAAACAATTTCAACATGAACTCTTTGACACACCAAAGACATACAAAATTATCTTTCGGAGTCTGGAAAGACTTTTAGGAGGAAAATGGTAAATAATAAATGGAAAAACTAAAAACTAGACAGTCTTAATCTTATAGAAAACCCATGAGGTGAGCTGAGGAGAAGAGAGCATAAAAATTCCCCAGTACTGTGGATGATCTGGTAAAGCAATACATTCACTCTAATAGTGGGGAAGGATAATATATATCCTTTACAGTAAAAAAAAAAACAAAACTTTCAGATTCCTTAGGCTGGGAAAAAAGTTAACAATTCCTTGTATCAACAAAGCTGGCATCCCAGACCGAGCAAGTGAAAGTAGCACCAGTGCAGCTCCTCTTACACTCCACTTCTCACCTACTCTCTAATTCTGCCCTTTGACTTGGTGGCTCAAAGAGTGATAGAGCCATACACTGGCTGCATGCTATAGTGCAGAAAAATAAATACTCTCAACCTGAAAAGACTACAAAAGCTGAATCAAATAATATAAATATGGACATAAAACAAAAAAAATCTAAAACTTTTAAAAAGACCATTCATCCATTTCTCACTCAAGTAAAAAAAACAAACAAACCAGACAAATTAACAGTACTCTTAAGAACATGGCACCAGTTGCTCTGGGCATTGTGTCTATTGCCCAGCAGCTGAGATACTGTCCTCATCTGTTACGTGTAAGACTTCCTGGAACATAGAGAGGACACGGTCAAAGTGAGAGCCTTCCCAGAACACCTTGCCACATCTGGTGCAGACGTAGAACAGCGGTATCCTCTGCAGCAGGCCGGGGGGCACGGTGTGCAGCTGAATAGGTGACCCTCCGGGAAAGGTCAGGGTGTCACGGTCCAGTCCTGAAAGGGAGGCCCAGCGACACTGAGTGGCGTACCTGGGGGGTTCAGGGGTCGTGCTGAGGGTCACAGTGTCATTGAGCCTCAGCTCTTCCTGCTGACAGGATTTCTCCAGCATCCCCTCAGTGTTGTGATCCTGCAGAAATCCTGGAGAAAACCAATAAAACAAATTCATTTTAAATGTCCTACAGATAAAGGTGACTGGAAGCAAAAATAAATAAATAATAGCAGGAGGAGGATAATCTAAATAATCCTATTACTACATTTTCAGTTGAGTGTAGTATACCTTTATCTTTGAGCATTGTTACCATGTCAGCTCTGGGAATCGCCACATATTGATCACTGTTACATGCCTGAAGAAAACAACAAGAGAAAAGCAACAGATGAGAGATAGGAGAGAAAAAATAATCCACTTCAAACCTTTATTTTGAAAAATAAGGGATACCAAAACCACTGAATCACATGTCTACAGGGACACACTTTCATTCTTAATTACAGAAGAAAATTAAACATTTTTCTAATGCTAAAAATATGGACTTTAATCTGGCCCATTGCAACAATAAAAAACAAATCTTAAAGTTTAACCCTGAAGACATGTCAAAATGTACTTATTTTTTTATTTGAAAATAGACAAAAAGTAAAAAAATTTCTTGATTATCTAAAGAACAAGTAATCTTTTTTTCTCAGTGAAATATTATCCAATAGTTTAATAATTACTTTTAATAATTATTTATAGCTTTAGATAATAACAAACAGTACTGTTAAACATTTTTCGGGAGAAGGTGAAATATTTGATGAGTTGGGGAAAAACATCCCCAGCCTATGACCCTGTTTCATTAGGTTGAACGTGAAGGTGTGGATCTGGATGTTTTTACCAGCCGGCAGCAGAAGATTAATTTTCCAACTGATTCAGCATTAGCAGGAAGGTTCACCTCAGCGATTTTTCATAGCTCCCAAATGAAGCGTCAGACAGGTGTTAAACCATCTAAAAGCAGGATTTGCAGGGCTTTTTCACTCGAGTTGACCTTTTCACATCGATACCAATCAGACATTTTCCCAGGTTACTCCTTCAGTGTGAAAAAGGGGCAAGTGTTACTGAAAGATCCGATCAGGATGTTAGAGTGTCAGGAAAGACACTACTGACGCCCGAGTGATTTTCACACGCTCCTGCCGTCCTGTTCTTCTTCACGATAAAGGTCTCCCTTGGTGGGACATTAGTGACCTCCTGCTTGCCGGCCCCTAAAACGAACACACGCTTGTCTGTAAGCCATCCTGACAACACGTCAGTGCTAAAAGCCTTGTCAACACACCTGAGCTCCACCCTGTAAACAGCATTCCACTCAGGAGTGGGCAGTAAATCAAATCTGGCTCATAAGAGAGAGATCTTTAACAGGCTCGCTTAAGCCTTGTCACTCTTTACCTGGGAAAAATCAGGAGAAAAGCAGGAGACTACACCCACTCAGCACAAAAGCAGGTCGTCTCCTCTGTGTGCACATGCAGGGCGATGTTTGCCTCTGTGGCGACTGAGGTCAGGACATGAAAAAGCTGCAAGAGACAGTGGAGGTGTGGGAACAGCAGAGGTGTCTGTTTTATAACGACGAGGCTTTCTTTCTCCCCTGATGCACCATAGTCCCATCTTTACACTCTCTCTCTAGTCACATAAACAAGCTAATAACTAACCAAAAAAGTTGACAACTGGCCCAAAATTTGCAAAAGTACATCATATACAGGTGCTGGTCATAAAATTAGAATATCATGAAAAAGTAGATTGATTTCAGTAATTCCATTTAAAAAGTGAAACTTGTATATTATATTCATACATTACATACAAACTCATATATTTCAGATGTTTATTTTGTTTAATTTTAATGATTACAAATGACAACAAATGAAAATCTCAAATTCATCATATCAGAAAATTAGAATATTGTGAAAAGGTTCAAAATTGATGGCCCCTGGTGCCACACTCTAATCAGCTAATTAACTCAATTCACCTGCAAAAGCCTTTAAATGGTCTTTCAGTCTAGTTCTATAGGCTACACAATCATGGGGAAGACTGCTGACTTGACAGTTGTCCAAAAGACGACCATCGACACCTTGCACAAGGAGGGCAAGACACAAAAGGTCATCGCTAAAGAGGCTGGCTGTTCACAGAGCTCAGTGTCCAAGCACATTAATAGAGAGGCGAAGGGAAGGAAAAGATGTGGTCGAAAAAAGTGTACAAGCAAGAGAGATAACCGCACCCTGGAGAGGATTGTGAAACAAAACCCATTCAAAAATGTGGGGGAGATTCACAAAGAGTGGACTGCAGCTGGAGTGAGTGCTTCAAGAACCACCACACACAGACGTATGAAAGACATGGGTTTCTGCTGTCGCATTCCTTGTGTCAAGCCACTCTTGAAACACAGACAGCGTCAGAAGCGTCTTGCCTGGGCTAAAGAGAAACAGGACTGGACTGCTGGTGAGTGGTCCAAAGTCATGTTCTCTGATGAAAGTAAATTTTGCATTTCCTTTGGAAATCAAGGTCCCAGAGTCTGGAGGAAAAGAAGAGAGGCACTTCATCCACGTTGCTTGAAGTCCAGTGTAAAGTTTCCACAGTCAGTGATGGTTTGGGGTGCCATGTCATCTGCTGGTGTTGGTCCATTGTGTTTTCTGAGGTCCAGGGTCAACGCAGCCACATACCAGGAAGTTTTAGAGCACTTCATGCTTCCTGCAGCTGACCAACTTTTTGGAGATGCAGATTTCATTTTCCAACAGGACTTGGCACCTGCACACAGTGCCAAAGCTACCAGTACCTGGTTGAAGGACCATGGTATCCCTGTTCTTAATTGGCCAGCAAACTCTCCTGACCTTAACCCCATAGAAAATCTATGGGGTATTGTGAAGAAGAAGATGCAATACACCAGACCCAACAATTCAGAAGAGCTGAAAGCCACTATTAGAGCAACCTGGGCTATCATAACACCTGAGCAGTGCCACAGACTGATCGACTCCATGCCACGCCGCATTGCTGCAGTAATACAGGCCAAAGGAGGCCCAACTAAATACTGAGTGCTGTACATGCTCATACTTTTCATGTTCATACTTTTCAGTTGGCCAACATTTCTATAAATCCTTTGTTTTTATTGGTCTTCAGTAATATTCTAATTTTCTGATATGATGAATTTGAGATTTTCATTTGTTGTCATTTGTAATCATCAAAATTAAACAAAATAAACATCTGAAATATATGAGTTTGTATGTAATGTATGAATATAATATACAAGTTTCACTTTTTAAATGGAATTACTGAAATCAATCTATTTTTTCATGATATTCTAATTTTATGACCAGCACCTGTATACTTCCACGTGTGATCATGACGGTGGGGACAAGCACGACAGGGCGAGCTATTTGTTCAGCTCAAAGTTTCCCAGGTTGGAGCATGCCAGAACCTGCAATGAACTCAGGCCGGCAGACAAACACATCATCTCACACACGCAATCCTGGATACAAGAAATTCAAAATCAAGCAAATTACAATCCAGTCATGGAGAGGTTGAATTTACAGCTAATTTTACTGGGGAGAACATTTTTAATTTCTCATTCTTTATAGTAATAAAAAAAAAAAGAGCTACATTAAAAAGCCAGTGTTTGTTTTAAATATTTTACAAGATACATTTAATTTTGGACTTTTTGATACCTTATTCAAGACCACCATGATTTACAGAAACTAAATAAAACCTAAAAGAAAATTAAACAAAGATTATTTTTCTAAACTGAAGCAGATTATACCTAACTTTCACAAAATTAAGTTCAAATTTGTTTGGCGAATCTGCTTACCTTATTTAAATGCTTTTTTACTGTATAGAATCAAAGAGCAAATGAATGACTATAACTCCAGACTATTTGAAAGTTCAAGCATGCAGCTGCTATGGGAGGCACATTCACACACAAAGTACTTTTTCCTCTCAAGTTTTCATTACATTTATGTTAAATAATTTTAACAAGAATTAAAATAAAATGTTTTCATGTCTTTTAAGTCTCGATGCATCTTTTCTTGGTTTGTCCTAACACTATTAACTGAAGTGATGGCTCCAGATTGTTCATATGTCTCCCAGGTGCATGAACACCTCTGTGTTTCGTAGTATTTTATAATCTATGAAACTATGGCCTGTTCTTTGAAGTTTATTTTTAAAATATATTAATTATGCATTAACTGCAACCATTTTGTGTATAAAAAGGACTATTTTATGTTTTTCCATCTCTTTTTTTAAAAATGTCATGTTTCTTTAGCGAGCCACTTTTATAGAGCTGATCAAATTTGTAACACAGAGTTTCAAAAGATCAGAGTTTATGCAAAAATGAGTAAAAAAAGGGGGATAGATGAGAGGTTTAAAAAAAAAGAAAAAAACATAGGAGGTGGGTGATTTCCCCCCCCTTAACAAGCTCAAACAGACAGACACATGCTTTCTCTCAGCACTGTAGGCAGCTCCCATGGGAAAATCCTCCATCAATCTTAAAAGGCGGCGTCTCTTGGGTCACATGGTTTGAGCAGCCAATCATGACGTGTTAAACCAATTCAAACTGTGGTTAGTCAGGTAAGGGGCAGCGTGGGAACCGGTGGGAAGAGTGTAAGAGGGGAGCGGAAATGATTCACCTCTGTTTCCTAATAAATAGCCTTTGATTTGTGTTTGCAAGCAAATCATAAAGACAAAAAAAAACGAACCCAGCATCTTATATTGCTGAAGTATAAAACATTTACTTTTTTTTTCTTTCTAGAAATCTTAACTGCCCTTCCAGGAAAGTCAAGAACAAGAGCTAAAAAATATAGGTTGTTCCCATGATACCGTGTCTGGGAAACTGTGTCACTGCTGATTCTTTCTGCTGATCAGACAGAAAATTCTACTGCTGCTGTGAAATCGGTGAGATTTACGAGCCCTTCTGGGACAGGCATCGTTTGCATTGTCCTGCAAAGGCGGCATCCTTGGGAGGCCTTTGTTGCTGCTTTATATGAACAGAAAAGCACTTGGACTTTTAAAATAGAACTGTATTGTCAGCTTTTGGTGTTGTCTGCTGTGGCGTCGTCTTCTGGTTACACAAGGGGTCGGCTGGTTACTGGTACCAAGCTATGAAAGGTCATTTTTAGGAGTTGCAGCCTTCAGATTTAAGACCAAGATGAAAATTAAAACACATGAAGAAGATAAATCTTCTAGAGTTTCCAGTAAAGGTTCACGTGATTACACAAAGAGATTTAAGTCTTGAAGTAGCTGAAGAGCACAAGACCATGATGTTATCACCTCCATGTTTGACTGCAGGTATGGAGGTCTTTTTCTGAAATGGCAGAAGTGACCCCTATTGAAACAGTATTTCATCAAAACCTTGGAGATTATCTAAATATTTGTGGATAACTAATACCCCTTTCCGACTGGCTAATAAAAAAAAAATAAAAAAAACAGTTTAAACCCTTGAACAATTGGCTTTTAGCGGCAGTGGGTGACTGACCCGTATCAACCAGCTAATTTACATGTTACTATTTAGCACAACGTAAGGACGTCAACTAACTGCGGCAGTCACGTCTGGTTTAACAAGCCAAAACGAATCTGCATACATTCGATAAACATGGCGTAGCAACAATGAGAGAGATTTAGAGGGACAGAAGAATGAAACAATAAAGAAAAGTTACTAAGCCCTGGCTTCCTTCCATGTGGCTCTCCATTGTTTACTTTCCTGATTTCTGTCGCACTGGTGACATCATAATTGCTAACCCAGAGTGATGGTGTCACGAGACACGCAAAAGTGGGTCGGACAGATGCCACACAGCTTGCCAGCTTGTGGGACAGACCCAGCTTTTTTCGCCGGTGGGAAGGGAGCCAAATGCCGATTGTTAGCGGGACGACGATGTTTGAAAAATATGGTTAACCTGCTAATTTTGGAGAGAAAGTTTCTAGGACTTAAAAAATGTCCTTCAAACTTTTGTTGCTATTTGACAGTTTAGTTTGAACGTTTCTCCTTAATTAAATCAATATTCGATCTTGGTTTGTTTGTATTTACTCGTCTTATTATCTCTGATATAAAATGGTTTGATGACCTGAAACTTGAGCGCTTGTTGAAAAAACAGAAAAGTGAGATGGGGGAAATAGTTTTTCATGGCACTGCTTATTTTACACGATCTTTCACATCATAACGCACCGTTAAGTAAAAACTTAACCACAGTTTTGAAAGAAATAATATCAGGATATATATATATGGTGTTAAATACCCCCCCCCCCCCCCCCCCCCCCCCCAATGTGTAGTATCCTCACCGTCTGTTTTAATTGGAGCAGGAAACTGCAGAAGATTGTCAAATGACTTCTGTATGCACTCGGCATCCTAACGGTATCTGGCTTGTATCTTAGCCTGACAGTCTGAGATAATTGCCAACTCCGTTAACTAATCATTACAACCTGACAGAAATCTAAACCTGGACCAAAGTGGAGCCTGTCTGGGCTTGACATCACACACCTTCCTCTGGCACACCTCCCTCACGCACATGTACCTACAAACACTCAGATACTTATCAGGCAATCGGAGGATGTAAGAAATAAACAAGCAGCTCACACAGGAAAAAAGCACACCCCTCCCTGACTGATTCATACACCCGCTCATCTCACCTGCACAGTAATATCGCCCCCAATTCTTCCAGGGAAATGAGAAAAAAAAAGTCTAATACGGATTCAGCCAGAGAGAGACATTATTCTTAAATAATGTTATATAATGCTCTTAAATGATTTAAACATATTTATAACCCTATTGTCTGTGAAACGGAAAATCAGAGACCTGTTCATAAAAAAATAGCCAGATCTAATCTAATCAGAACCAACAAAGAGGTGTTCTTTATTCTTTTAAAGAACTTATTTCACCTTTAGCTGAACACCAGTAGAAACCAGAACGTTTTTATTATATTATTTATGGTGCTAAATATGCTGACACTTTGGTCAGAATGGGCTGAAAAAATTTGTAATATAGAAAGTTGGGGTGTGCAGGTGGAGCAGTGGTTAGCGCTCACGACACATTTATGGAGGCCTTAGTGCTCGATGCGGCCAACCTGGGTTTGAATCCAACCTGTGGTCCTTTGCCGCTTGTCTCTCCCCCTCTCATACCCCCTTTACTTTCAGCCTACCGTACTGTCCAATAAAAAACACAAAAAAAGCCAATATTTCCGTAAAAAGAAAAAAAAAGAAAAACAAAAGTTAAAAAACTCAAAAAAATGCATTTTAAGTCATTCATGAGCCACTTTCCTTGTATCCTACCGTTTTTAACTCACTCAGCTTCATTGCTTATCCGATGTATGTAGTATATTTCTATAGCTCTCTCTTTTGTTTACTCAATGTGGGCATGAGCCATATCATACCTCCAGCCATGCAGTCTTGTTATGGTAAATATGCAAAAAAGTAACCATTAATTTTGTCCAATATATTGGCTTCCACAGAAGACTGAGCTCCAAGCAGGCTCTCGCCTCAACATTTTTGTTTTTCATTCCTCCCAGTCCATAAGTCTGGTTCTTCCTGACTTGGTAATGAAGAGAGTCACAGCCAAATCTTAGTAAATAACACTCTAGTCATGACACAAACAGAACTAATGCTCCCCTGTGGCACATTCAACCTTAACCCCCAAAAGCTCCTTCAATCCCCTTCTTCTCTCTCCTCTTTCTTTAAGATCTATCTACCCCCTCACTATGTTTTCTACAGTGTCTTTTATTTAGCTGTCCCCTCACCTCTAACCTTTCTTTCTTCACTTCCAAAAGTGCTCCTTTTTTCACTCTTCACGAGACGCCAGAAAACTGAGACCGCTCTGAACCCAACAGCTCACAAAACCGGTCCAGAGGAGAGCAGTTCACAAAGCTCCTCATTGGGGAATAGCTTGAGAAACATTAAATCAACTAATTTGTAACAAGCTGATTTTATCTTTAGTCAAACTTTAAGTACTAAATAACTACAAATACAACTAAATTTACCAAGCCCATAGAATATATCAAAACTACAAATGTGATGGCAATATCAATGTGAACAAAATCACAAATGCAACAAACTATTTGGAAGGACTTTGTTTTAGTGACATTTTAGTCTAATTGCTGTGTGTGTAAATTCCACATTGCAGTAATTTTTTTATTTCCTGGATAGATGTTTCTAGTTCATATATATAAATTTTTTATGCAAACATAACTCAAAGGTCCAGAAAAAGTGACCGGAGCAATTTGATGAAGAAAATTGTCCTGAATATAAAGGTTAATTGCAATTATCTAAATGCTAGGAATGCAGATTGACATACAGTGTTTTAATGATAGTTTTACATGTCTATAAATTTTTTCATTCACATCTTTTTCGTTCATGAGCCCAATAGGTTTCTGTTATGTTATATCTTTAAAATACATCCAAATCAAATAATATGTAAGATTTTTTTAGTCTATTCAGAAAGTATTTAATACAGCTCACACTTTAAATTGATGATGTAGTGTTTAAACTCAGTTTATGAAAATGTCCATTTATCAGTTTATTGATAGACAATCACTAAGTTTTATATATATATATATATATATATATATATATATATATATATATATATATATATATATATATATATATATATATATATATATATATATATATATATATATATATATATATATGTTTAACATTGTGCATAAGAAAAACACAATTAAAATACAGGCTGACCATTGAACTGTCAGTTAAGGTTTGCTCTGTCTGCTTGCCTCAACAGCATGAGTATTACTCATGTTCATACAGAAAGAGCAGCCTAAATAAACTCATTTTTCCCATGCTTTCACTGCAGCCAATCAACCAACCATTACAACATCCACAACTTTCTTGGGCAAGCGCTAACAGCTCTCAAACTGTCAAACACCCACACACTCAAACCGTAATTCCACGCACCATACGAATCAACCCGAACTGACTCTGCGGGCGCATGCCTCGTCATGGGAGAGCCACCGGCAGATTCTGTTGTTCAACGTTCATCACTGCTGCTGCATACTTCACCCTTCTAGCAGCCCCCCCCCTCCTTTCCCTTCTTTTTCACATCTCTTGCTGATGTGAAGGCACGCAGGGAATGTTATTGTAATGCAGAGTGATTCATTCAGGACTGTAAATATTGACAGGAGTGGTTGCTGCTGCTGCTGTTCTGTTCTCTCCGGAAGAGCAATGACAGAACATTGATGAAACCACAGCCACATGAATTTTTGACAGAGAAAAGGACATTTTAGAGAGCCGTATGACCCCATTCAGACATTATGGTAGTCCCCTGGTCTAGAAGCCAAATGTCTGAACTCTTAGCTGGGTTGCGACCTAATAAAGTTTCAGAGGAGCCAAGAACAGCTGCTGAAATACAGTATTACTAAATGAGAGTAATTAGTAATGCGAACAAGATACCATCTCATACAGTTACAATATGAGTTTAAATGTAAGTAACTAAAAAAACTAAATGATACTATAATAAATAACTAAAACTAGCATATTTTTAAGTGACTAGACTGGGGCTATACCTCAAAGAAATTCTTTTTTTAACTGTTGCAATATATAAAGATGAAGGTGTAGTAAAACTGGGTTTTAACTGAAGTAAAAAAAAGTGTAGCAAAAAAAGTGAGATGCTGCCTAAGAGAAACCATTTAGAGAATAGCTATATCTGCTAGCACTGTAACCCCTTTTTCCTCTGTGCAATAAAAGAAAAGCTGCAACTGTGATGGAAACTTTTCTACTTTAGTTGGGAGTAACTAATTACAAATTTATTGACAATGTAATTTTTTTGTTAACCTTTTAGTAGTTGATAATGCAGTAATGCTTACAACACAAATCAAATACTATTACTCTGATTAAAGGATATTTTGTTGCCTGTATAAAGAAAACAAGTTTGTCTTTAGTGCCATCTTAATGAATTAGATTGTAAGGTTAAAGTCTAACAGAAATATGAACATGAAACACAAGTGCAACTCTATTACAGAAAATTGACATTCCTGGACTAGCAGTAAACAGACATTTGTTTCTCCAGAACCTATTTTTTAATAGCCTTATCCTTTTTAGAACTTAAACTATTTGTTTTATTAAGTCAGTTTTGACTACCTTAGCATCCTAATAGTGGAACCAACTTCTCTTGTTCTGACTGCTTTTTTTTTTGTCTTACCAGTTTTCTTATTTCTATCATCTTTTTAAACCTCTCTACTAATTTCCTCTTGACTCTGTGTCAAAAAAAGAGAGCGAGGGGAAAGGGTTGTGCCTGCTTTTTCTTAATCACCACTGCTCACTTTGTGGGTGCTTCAGCAAGGCAGATAACATTGACATGCATACACAGCATTGATGTTTTTTGTTCCAAGTCGAGCACGAACTGATCAAAGTCGTTGTCCTGATACTCCAGATTGTCAGTCTTCCCCTGCTTCTCAGATCTCCTGCAAACTTCACAGACTGGACCAAAGCATTTTCTAGGTAAATCAGGACTTCACCTGTCTTTAGACATGTCATATCCCCAAGACACTGTGGAATCCATCGAACTGTAAGAATACCACATATTTGAGTGAATCCCTAAGGTTGAGGAAGCTGGGCTTGGTTCTGCAGATGAGCTGTACTAATTGGACAGTAAAGCTCCTCCAGGGCTAAAATACCATTAGCTCCTAGTGGCATGTAGACTGCTATATTAATCAGGGAGCTACATTCTCCAACTGGTGAACTTGATCTTCCCTGCATCTGCAATTTTTTGCCTGAAACAAAACATGTTCCACTGCAGCATTAGAAATGTTATCTAGTAAGGTCTGATGGAGGCTGGTTCACAATTGTCCATCTTGAATGAGATGATACTCAGTCAAAGCTCGTCCAGCTAACTGATGAGAGACCTAAGGTCAGCCATGAGGAGACTGGACCCAGCTGTTTTATGTTGGTTATCCTGCAGCCATGTAGAGAGACAGCTCTGCTTGCCTTGCTCTTGTGATTTCTATGTCTCCTCCATCTCAGAGGCAATAGAGGTGGTATTCTAAAAGCCTCTGTGGTCTGCTGTGGGTAGAATAAAATCCAGCTCTGGGAGTAAATTAATTCTGTTTTTTTCAGCTCACTTCCAGCAGTTTAATCATTCCACATTGGATTAAGGATTCATGCAGGTTTCTGAACTGCAGTTGAAGACTTAAACACCAATACAAACATAAAAAGGCGATTGCAGGATTGTCTTCAAACAATCCATTACACATACGCTGTGTAATAAATATGCGTAACACGAGATTGAGTTTCTGAATTAATCTTCTGCAGCTGCAAAAAGGAAAGGTGAATGGGGTTTTATAATATCAGATCACCCAGGATTCATGTAGTGATGCTGTTAATGTGAAGTGTTAAGTTTACTGAGAGTGATCCCATTTTATTTAGTCTATCAAACACATGTTCATACCACATGAGAACATCATCGTACAAATAAAGAGCTATAATTTCACAGTTATATCCAACAGCCTTATTAGGATGTGAAGAACTCAGCAGGCTGGCTATTGTAAAGTTGGACAAGAGCATCAAAAGAGGAGAAGGGGCATGGGGTTAAGTGGTAATAATGATACTGGATAAGTCACCAGCATGTGTGTGGCTGTGTGAATTCAAACTCACATCAAAGTGTCTCTGGGAGCCTTGTCCATGTCAACAGGAGATACAGGAGAGGCTCATGGCATTAGGAAAGCAGGGAGGTGGGGGTTCAAAAGGAAGTGGTACAAGACTGAGAACAAAGGCGTAAGAGAAAGACTAGACTTGGGGGTTAAGGAGGAGTGGGCTCAGGATGAGAGGTTGGGGTATATGGGTATGGGGGAGTGGGTTGGGGGCTCAAGCTGAAGGGGTTCATCTGTGGTGTGAATGCAGTGAAGTAGAACCAAAAAAGAGGACGAAGGAGAGAATGTACTTCAACCCTTCCTTGACTTCCTCTCGTCGTCTCCTCCATCCCCTTCCCTTCTTCCATCTCTGCACCCTTTCTCCAACTGGCTCCAGCAAATTCCCTAGGGCCAGGGGCAGTCCCCTTTCAGTCTCCAGTGACACAGTAATTAGAAGTGTGGGAACTGAATACATCCCTCGTTCGGAGCCTCGGACTACCCCCCTCCCTCCCTCTCATGCTCGTTTGCACTCTCTTTTTGCTGGCCCTCACCCACCCCCTACCCATCTTGCGGTTTCTCCCCCTCCCCACCACTTCCTTTGCCACCTCAATTTCTATACCACATCTCATTTTTTTTTCTCACAACATGGCCTCAAATGTTACAAACAGTTTGCCTTTGGGAAGATATACATCATTTTATTTTAACTTGGTCTTCCTTTCAATAACATCAATTTTGCCCCTTAAAATGTCAACAAAAAAAAATCAAGCACTGGCTAACAAAAACGCATGTTGGCTAAATCCTCACCGGCCACCTGTGAAGCTGATGGGAGCTGTACATCACACACTCTCACACATACACAACTCCTTGCCCTTCACCCCAACCCCCCAGCGTCTCTCCCACCTCCTCTACAGTCACATAGGCTCTCTATCTCTTCGAACAGAGCAACGCTGTCTCTCCCGCTCTCTGTCAATCCCACCACCATAACCCCAACCCCCTCCCCAACCCCAATCGCTATCTCTGTGGCGATAACCATGGGAACAACAGCACTGTGGGAACGAGCCACCAGTTGACCAAAATAGACAGCAGGAAAATGGAGGGAAAGAAATAAAGAAAGGGCTGACTGCGTCCGAGGAGGCCTGTGAGAGAAAGCATTTGTGTGCGTAGGAGGTCCATGGGATCATGGAGACAGACAGGTACTCAGGCACTCTACTCACCTCTAGTTTCCATTAGCAACAAAGAAGGATGCTTCTAGCTGCTCAGACTTGTTGGTACTTTTTCTTCTCACTCTGGTACTTACACTTCTAAAAAGTCCCACAGTTACTAGATAGCCAAGTCCCATACAAAAAAAGACTACACCCTAACCATAAACACCCACACCCAAACACAGTAGTAATATTAGACTACTACGTACAGCCACAGCCATAAACCTCTAAAGATGTGCACATGTGTAGCATTAAATGTATATGATGACTGGATTTGCAAAGACATAACTGCTGTCAAGATCAACCTCAAACATGAGAATTGCTTGCAAATATTTACTGAATATCTAAAACATAGAAACTATTTACCATTTATCCCAAAAAACATTATCTCTAAATATAACATCTACTGCACATTCAGATTTATTTTGTTTTTCTTGTGGGTTAAGTCTGATTTCCTCCAGGAAGTAGTCTAATAATGGTAGCATTGATCAGCTTATTTTGTGTTTTATTTTTTATGAAGGAGGAAGTTTAAAATGCCTCTCAACAAGATTTATTTTTCAAAATGTTTCCGAATAAAAATAAGAAAACTGTAGCATTCATTTGCATTCTTCAACATTAACTGACAGCTTTAAAAGATATCTGCTGTATAATGGGCTCTATGCACAGCTCCACTACTTCCTGAATTTAAGGCAGCTCCTTTGTTTCCTGTCTTTCATTACTGGACGAACTGATTAATCCAGGTGTGTCTGGCCAGTTACTTAGGTCATACACACCTGGATTAATCAGTGCATCCAATCATGAAAGACAGGAAACAAAGGAGCTGCCTTAAATTCAGGAAGTAGTGGAGCTGTGCATAGAGCCTATTCTAGCTGTTCTCTAAAGACCTCAGCCAAGAGACCCCAATGTTAACTCTGGAGGAGGCACAGAGTTCAACAGCTCAAGTGGAAGAATCCTTTTAACGGATATCCATTAGCCATATCTAGCCTTAATGGAAGAGCGACATAAAAAAAATCTGTTTAAAAAGAAGAATGTCCTTTGTTTTATTTTTTGTCCACTTTGCAAAACAATATGTTTAAAGAAAACACACAATTACCCCATTTACACTACCCTTGAAAAACCGATCCATGTCGAGACGGGTCCGAGCTCGGATCAGTTAACCAGACCGAGCTCGGTTCTGACAACCGTTTACACATCATGCTATCTCGGTTCCTCGACTCCTTGCCTCTTAGTGACGATCTGCGGTATTACTGCCAGTATTGAAGGAGGAAATCAAGCAGTTGGTGGCAATAAGGCACCAAAAGTTGTTTGTCAACAGCCATAAAACACAAGAAGAAGAAGACGAAGAAGGAGGGAATCAAGCAAATCAAAATGGCGGCGGCCGTCACATTCAGAAAGTTATGCTTGATTATTATTGCTGTACTTCAGTGTTCGCGAAGGGTCAGGCGAAGACGGTAACTTTCGTGGATGTTTATAGTTGTTCTTCTGTTTTATGTTGGTTGGCAAGCAACTTCCGGAGG
Source organism: Cyprinodon tularosa (assembly GCF_016077235.1). Lineage (NCBI taxonomy): Eukaryota > Metazoa > Chordata > Actinopteri > Cyprinodontiformes > Cyprinodontidae > Cyprinodon > Cyprinodon tularosa. The sequence goes on from NW_024038715.1 coordinate 1,459,659, forward strand.
GGCATTACCGCCAACTACTGGAATGGAATGTGAATCGGGATGTGCAGCCAGACGGAGATGATGCGTTATACTCATGCGCTTTTGTTATCAGAGAACCGAGCCAGGGAAAAACCGAGCCGAGCCCACCTCTGGAACTGGTCTGCAGTTATCTCTGTTCAATTGTGTCTAGCTCGGTTCAGTTCAGTTTGCTTTCCATTTACACACGATAAGTTATCTCAGTTACTGAGCTTGGACCGGTCTCGGCACGGTTTTTCAAGGGTAGTGTAAATGGTGTAAATGACACATGGTGGTGTCAGAATCATGCTGTGGGATTGTTTCACCTTGGTATGGACAATGCTGAGGCAAAGCAGACTGACAGACAAAATGAATGGAGGTCAAACAAATCCTTGAAAGGTGGTTACCTTTGAGCAGGAAAATAATCCCTAAAATACAGCCCACAATAGAATAGTTTAACTCTGTTTCTGTTCACAGATGATGTGCATCCACTTGGAATGATCTACAGACAATTACATAAAAAATGGTATGCGTAAAGCTCCAGATGTGAAAATCATGTGGAGAAATACCTCATGTTCATAAAGCGTAAGAACCTTTCTTTAACTGGACTGTAATGCCCTACTTTATGTTTGGAAGTCACCTAAAATATCAGTAGGGGCAGCCACCTCTCATTCAAGGACACTTAAGCATTCAAAGATGCAAGGGGTCTATCTGCTGACCTTACACTTGACTCCTGATCCACAGCCACCTGATTTATCAAAACTGCTTTTGCAGCGTCTGGTATTTACAGTTATCTAGTCTACAGATAATCTTCGTGGTCCCCAGAGAGTACACACACAACAAAGCAAACTCCTTCAGTCGGCAAAGCTTCAGTTAAAACCCTGGGATGGAGTTCCGATGAGAAAGATTAGACACTGGCTTCCAAGAGATGGAGGAGGAAATAGAAAAAAAAAAAAAACACTCAATCATATAAACAGTCCCCAGAAACCTAATTGGTTGAATTTTCCACCATACTTGTGCAATACATGTATATCGGTAGTCCTGACGTTCTAATGAAGCTCTGTACTCCACAGGCACATTCATTAATCATTAATCTTAAGTTGATTGATCTTATCGATTGGTTATTTATTACTTAGTCAGTATTTGCTTATAGACCTGAATTTTCTCTTTGATCATGAATACATTTCAATTACATGAAGGGCAAACTATTTTTTCACAATTTGCAGAGCTAAAGACAAATAGTACACTACTATATTTGAACAAGTTGCCGTGTTAGCTGTATTAGATACAAATTTTTTTTTCCTGTGCATATTATCAAATTTAGTTGTATTTATATTATATAACAAAAAGGAACCTATTAGGCTACTGAATAAAAAAAAGACTAAGTATGACGCTTATAATGTCCAATGTACAGAAATGTAAACCTATCTTTTTTGCCACTTTATTTTAATGTAGTTTATGCCTAATCTGTTTTTAGCATAATCCAGTATTTAGTGCTAGGGGAGACATTTTACTGTTCGCAGGCTTTTAAACAGGGCGGTTCTGGTTGCTAGCAGAGATATTAAACCTTAGCTCTTTGAAGTCCATTAAATCACAAAGCCTTCCCGATCTATTGTGCTTATTTCTTTCTTGTCTTTTTCTCCTATGTTAGAAAATATGCATAAAAGCTTTTACTTGTTTTTTCATCACATCCTCGCCTTCTGAGTACAGCAGATAAGTGGACACTTAACCATCATACAGCCCAGCTAAAGGTGATAGGGAATTATTCCAGTGTCTATATTCACAAACAGAACCGCATAAAGTTAATTCTGCATCCTTGTGGCTATTAAAGTGTAAATAATCCCAAACTGAAAGGGAATGATGAGAATCACATTTCTAACCCCTGGACGCTACATTACTTCCTTTACAAATACCAGTGAGGCAATTCCCTTTAAACTGACATTATTATTTAATGGGATGGAACAATTTTCAATCTAATAAAGCATTAATTTTCAGTTATCTTTGTGTATGTATATATATATATATATATATATATATATATATATATATATACATATATATATATATATACATACATATATATATATATATACATACATATATATATATATATACATACATATATATATATATATATATATATACATATATATATATACATATATATATATATACATATATATATATATATATATATATATATATACATATATATATATATATATATATATATATATATATATATATATATATATATATATATATATATATATATATATATATTGCGTTTTTAACATTGCATGTTCATATTGTATTCCATCCTAATCCTAACTATATTCTCTGTGAATCAGTTTTCTCTGTTATTTTTCATCTATTTGATCTATTCTTGGCTGATTTCTATCATGACATCTAATCAGCGATCCACAACCCCTGACCCCTAAATGGTTTCTTTTTTTTAGGTCTTTCCCAGGCCAAGCATCCTGACCTCTTCAGCCTTACACCCCTTTGCTCCCAGGGGTGGGGGTCTTATCCCACTAGGACCTTTACTTTACTCTGACTTTTGGAGTAAGAGAGGAGAAGCACAAAAAAAAAAGATAATTGTCTAAAGCACGCTAAACAAACAAAACCTTCCTGCTTGACAGCATCACATCACACAAACTGTGAGCTTCAGAGGGAACCACAGCAAAACATAGCTTGGGGTTTTAGGCCTGAACAAGGCGCACATTCCACAAACCTCAGCTACACATGCACAAACAGATCGCAGATTTAAAACTATGTACACAGTTTTCACACATCTACATTCAGAACTGAATGTACACCCAGTCACGAATATAACAGTCACAGTTTGACTCATGAGAAAAAAGAGCAGATCATTGAAAGAGCATCAACTCTCAAACACGACGCACTCACACAAAATACTGTGGTTCAGCTAACAGACCACAAAATCTAGGGGGGGGGGGGACCATGTATGATCTACATCGACATGAGGTTTAGATTTGTTTGTTAACTCTCACGAATCTCACACACTTCTGAATTTGCACTTTAATACAGCCTGTATGTATGCTGGATAAAGCTATGTTTACTATGTCAAAGGTATGTAGGTCAATGATTCCTCATGTGGGTGCAGGTTTTACATGTCAGCCTATAATACTGAAGGTGTGAATCAGGTCATAATTTATTTTACTTTCACTGGTACTGTCGTTTTAACGGTCCAAAACTGTAAACATGAGGCAGGAAGAGCAATAAAACCACAGACTTTAAAAATCCTAACTCCTTCGTGACAATAAGCACAGACAATAGACCACACACATTCATCATGCAGAGAGACAGCAATCATGAGCCTAGCTGTAACTGAAATTATGCAGTTAGTAACCTAGCATTAGGGAAACACAGGAGGGAAGGATGAGATAATTTACCACCAACAACTTCTTAACACCAAGGAGGAAGTTTTTACTGTAAGCAAAGTAAAGGACCGAGTGTCTCCCCTTTTTGTGTTGTGTCAATTATGAACAAGATCTTCTTCATTCTCCAAGGTGACAATCATTGTTAGGATGTCGTTATGCATGTCAAGCTTTTAAACTTTGAGAGATTTGGGGCAAATATAAGCAAATATACTGGTTACATAATCTCAAACTTTTTCGGCAGTTAAGCACAGCATCCTAAGTGCTTGCAAATTAAAGTCAAAGTCAACTTTCTTTATGAAATTCAGAAAGCTAATGTGACTTTATTATTTAATAATTTGGCACATACTTTTCAATCTACGGAGTTACCAAATTATATTATTTCAATAAATCCATCCATAATAGTTATTCTTGAGAGGCTTGAGCCAACAATTTTTTTTTTTTTTTTTTTTTTTACTAATCCAACACAATTTATTTAATGAAAAATAGGATTTTGTTGGATAATTTTGTCTCCCTTCAAGAAAATTTAATAAGTTAGATTTGGAAAGATCATTATTATACATTTGCAAAACAGCTGAATCTCCAGCTTTATACCCCTCCTGACAGGAAGGTTTACTTTCCTGAATCAAGGACTTAGTAGCTACAGAAAAACAATGAGAAGCACAATATAATCATAACATTTTTTTTCTCAGCCAGAAATAAACCACACAGAATAAAAAAAAATATTGCAAAAGTATTCTAAACTAATAAAATTGAAGTGACAAGCAGTGTTGAATTTCCCTCCTAAATTGGCGCCACTCATTGTTCGATAGCAGACTTCTAACATTGCCACCTCATTTTCATCAACAAGGCTGTTAAACCATTCCTGTGTGTCTCCACAAGGATTTCCTTTAATCCCCGTCATTTCTGGTCTGATGGAAAATCTTGAAAATGTGGCAGATATCCGAGACTTCAGGAGAATTTCATAATACCAGAAAACTGAACTGGATGGAGTAACAGCAAGGCCACATATGACAAATTGCTTTGCTTTACTTCTTAGAGCTTTCAATCTCTTACTTGACAGGTTTGAAACATTTCTTAAGTTTCACATCTACAGTAAATAAGGGTTTTGATGCATTGCGAAATACAGTTTTAAAGTTGATATACTAACCTTTAAAACAGTCTTTGTCTTTGCTTTAAAAAAATGGCTGCCCACATCAAGAAGGCTTAAAAGGAATAACTTCAGTCTGTCAATTATAGCTGGCAGAGAATCTGGGACTGGTATCCCCTACTGGGCGAACCTTTATCAAAACCAGAGATCAGAAATCAGCCACAGATGCTCTACGTGTTTTCTTTTTTTTTGTCTTTTCTCGCCTTTTACCCTCTCTCTTTTATAATGCGTTTTGTTTTTTACACAACGTAACATACTTATATTTGGTTATGATCAGAAGCTCAAGGACAATGCATCGAGCTCAAAAGTGGTTTGATTTTTTTTAATGTGAAATTGCATCAGGTCACAGGCCACATGTAGTTTTATCAAGCGATCGTTTTATAGAGCAATTAACAACCTCCCCAAACGTGTGGCTCGGGTTTTGCTGTTTTAATTACATGAAAAAAATGTCTATAAAATATCTTTGTAAAAAAGGATCCCAAGTAGACAGCTGCCAAAAGAACATGAGAATATGCTGAGGAGTCACTCTATCCGCTAAAGTGGGTCCGTGTGCCTCAGAGTTGTGATAATAACAGCCCTAAACCTCCCAGCTATTTCTCACTGGCAGGTATTAGCCCTGCTGACATGAGTTCTTCATCATCCTCAGGCGAGTGCAGCATGGGGCAGAAAGATCTTGGAAGGCTCGCTTATGTTGTGGTGGGTGCAGAGTGTGGGAGAATGATCTACGATTCACAAAGCTGAAAAGACCAAAGATCACATTTCACTATCGCAAGGGAAACCATTAAACCATGACCACAGACACAATGAGAATCATACCAGCAGTTTCTGTGAGAGAAAAAGCATGATGGTGTGGGTTTGTTCTTACAACACCTCCAAAGCATTACCTTTCCATTTTTATTGAATCAAGAGATTTTAATTATCATCCGGATGGAATAAAATGTGTTAAGAAATCCCAAACCTACTTTTTCACTTTCAGAATAAACTGACATACGGTTTTATGAGACAAAAATAATACTGTAGGATTGTTTCTCTGAGTGGTATTTTAGTCATTAGCTGACCCAAGGTTTGTTATTATACTGCAAAGAATTTAACCTCCCTTAGGGGACTGTTTGGAAGCATAGGGCAATCACTCACAGCAGCACAGTCTGGCTGTGCAGCTACCGTGCTCGGCAAAACATGAGAAACTTCCTCTTTCTCTGGTATGTTTGAGAGGAAGGCATCAGTAAGTGGTTCCCTCTCCCTGAGCGGCAGGGGAAAGTAGACCCTCTCGAGTGCCTCTTGGCTTCCCCACCTCCCCCATGAGCCAATATCCAAGTCAGACAGACAGACACACACACACACACACACACACACACACACACACACAGACACGCAGTGTGGTTTCTCCTCTGGAGGGGAACATAAACAGGGCTCTCTGTCTGCAAGTGGAGATCTAGTTCTCATGACATCACCACCCAGCAGGAATGCTGCGCTCTGCCACGTCAAAGACCAGGCCGCACACACACAAACACACAGATATTCTCATCTTGCTATATCAAGTGAGGACCATGTGTTGATTACCATTGATTTCTAGTCATTTTTTTTACCCTTTCTCTCCAACCCCTCACCATTACCAGTGCATACTCAGCTAAGCTAAACTTTATTCACTCTTTAGCTCTAACTCTAACCCTGGTAAAGTAGGACCAGGAAAATGTCCTCACTTTCCAACAGCCGGACCTCACTTCAACTGTAAAATATGAAAAATGGTTTTAGCTCAGGTGGCCAAACAGGAACGTGCACAAACATAAACAAATCCACATTTTTACAGCAAAATATATGACAGGCTCAGATCCATTTAATCTTTTTACTAGTTTATACAATTTCTTTGTTTTTATTGCTTGCTTCCTAGATTTCCTCATCCTCTGCTGTTTTGCCAGTTCTTCCCTCATCCTTTCATATCAATGCTTCCTCTGCAGTTCAGAACCAGAGCATATTAAAAAACAACGAAATAGTTAGTTATGAGCTCAAACTGGGAGAAATCAGCTTTACCTGCTATGAGAAACTTTTCGTGCACTGTATTTTTGTGTATGGGGGGGTGTGAGGTGCTCTGTATGGGAAATTACGCACTACTTCATTGTATTGGTGTTTGGAGGAAAAGCCCTATTGAAGCTCTCTCCTTCCTTTTCACTTCTCTTCCTATACTGAGCTCTCATCCCTTACACATCCCTCCATCACTTCCTGCTTCACCTCTCTCTCCCCTTACAGTCCCCCCCCCCCATCACATCCCACCCTTCTCTTCCCCACTTGTTCATCCTCAGTTTTTCCCTCTATCGTCTTGTTTGCCCTCTCTTATTTCTCCGAGGCGATTGGGGAAAGCAGGGACAGGAAGCAGCTTGGCTCTCAGACAATGGAACACATCAAAATCAAAAAAGCAGCACCAACCTCACCAACTTCTCACACACACACAAACACAGCAAGACAAACAGGACATTCCAGCTGCCGGCTGCACCGGATTCCTCGCCTTGGCTAATCTGAAACGGAGAGTGAGACAGGGAGTGGAGCCGAGCAGAACACGGAGACCGGGTGAGAACCAGAAGCGAGGGAGAGCGACAAAGATGGAAAGTGAGAAGGCCAAATAAAGGAAGAGGAGAAGAAACTGATACAGTGAGGGAAAACAAGTGTTGAAGAACTGGTTAGGATCTTTAAAGGAAAGAAGTTTGAGAAAAGGACAGTGCAAAAGCTGTGCTCAATTCTAACCCAGGATTATATTCTGATTATTATAAATTGCAAATCAATATTACTTGATTACAGCTGTGGCTCAATGGGAAGACTAGTTGTCTAGCAGTCGGAAAGTTGTGGGTTTGTGGGTGTCACATGGTCAATGTGGCTTGCATGCAAAGCGCTTTAAAAGTCCAGTATGACTAGAAATGCACAATTAACGCAGACGCCAAACTTTGGTGATACTAACAACATCCTAACAATGTTGCACGATGCATTTAAAAAGTGAAATGGCACCATAATTAAACAAGACTTAAACCACTATCTTTAAATATATAACTTACAATATGAACACATTTGAAAAAAGCCTTAAGCAACTAATTACCATTCACACCTCTACATCTACATATATAATATGCAATATAATATGAAAATATTGAAAGTCAATATACAACAACACAGTATTTATAAGTTATCCATATATTAAAACTTTTCATGCCATGGAGGGTAAAATTTTGCTTCAAGAGATTTCAATATTGCTGGAGGACATAACTATACAATTATGGGAATGTTGCTACAAACAATTTATATATTATCATATCAATAGAGATCAATGGAGGAAAAAACAGAGGTAACTTAATGGATATGAAGCTTTAAAGACAGATTTCTATCCCAGGGAACCCAAAGCATTGACACAACTACTGTAAACTAATTAAACATATATGTGATAATATGGAGAATAATGTGGACAAGTTAACACATAATACTTAATCATACTATTTAAGATCTAAAAGTGTAAGCATAGAACCATTTTAGACTCAGCGCTCACTTTATTCAATATTTAGGATGGCATATTTTCTGATATTTTTTCTTGGGGAAATTAACATTAAGATTGAAGCACCTGCAGGCAACATTCACACAGTCATTTATTTAAGGAGGAAAGCCGAACAATGGCCCCGGCATCCCTGCAGGTCAACCAGATCCTCAAGAGATAACTCTAGGAGCTACGGCTGGATGACAATCGTTTCCCGTGGTGCGTCTGTCTGTCCAGGATCCGAAACGGTTATCCTGCTTCGGGGTGATATCACTCATACAGAGGTGAGGACAGTAGGGGATCACAAAAAGAGGAAGATTTATCGGTTGACTGTGTCCTGCTTTGGGGCTCAGACAGAAGAAGCTGGAGCAGAGGAACGAAAAATCATAATATGAAACAAGAGTCTAGCTGCAGACCTGCATTTTGAGGTCTCCTTCAATGGCAGAACTGGAAGTTTATTCAAAATCTTTCAAAGTAAAAGCGCAATGAAATAAAAATAATATAAAAGGAAATATTTTCTGTTCCTGTGTTTATTTCCTGGGTCTTCCAAGTAGAAATATGTTTGTCTATTCATGTGTATAATTTATATATATATATATAATCTCTTTCTTTCCAGTTCAACTTGATGGGTTGAAAAAAAACTCAAGAAAAAGTCAAAATAAACAAATTAACTCTGTTCTTTTATAAAGACATATCTTATGTGTTTTTGCAAGTATTATATTATATATCCTTTATTCTTTTAGTATTGTTTGTGCTAAGTTCTTATTTTTGCTGCTGGACCACAGATTTGTTAATGGAGGGTGTGCGATTTGAAATTAACTACCGCAAGCATTGTTTTATAGCAGTGATTTACTGAATACCTAGATATGTGACCAAAATAGCCCTTAACTTCTGTTTTTTTTTTTTCAAAAATGTTCAAATAAACAACAACTTTCAAATGTATATTTATGTTATTTTCTTGGAGATGTTTTTATTGTCAAAACAGCAGATTTAACAGGATGATGCGCAGAATTTACTTTTGGCGAAGTGCCAACAGGAGTCACTGTAAAAACATGCTTCTGTAAGAGACAGATAATGTTGCAAAAATGATATAAAACACTGTTTTCTTGCTATTTAAGTAGGGAAAAAGCACATTTAACTGTGCACTAACCTTGCAATAAAATCTGGCAGCACATACGTGATACGCACTATTCCTGAAGGCATCACATAAAACTTCCAGAATAAACTTCTTGTCCTGATAGTAACAGACCCCGCTCAAGTGAAAACCAATCGCAATTTCACAATCAGGGAGCACTAATATAACTATTATAATGAAATTTCAATACTTGGTATGTCTGCGTTAACCGGAAAAGGGGCCAAAATATATTTTAACAGGTTTTTAATCTAAGGCTCTACTTTTTCTATTTTTACTGTCATATGTATGTTCAATTAGGGGCAATTTTTTTTTTTATTCAAACATCTTAAATCTTTTTTTATTACCTCATAAAGCCTAGAATACTACTATTTCCAGTACAAAACCAGCTTGTTATTTGCTACTATATGTAAAAAAAAAAAAAAAAACTGCAATGGGCAGCTGATGTTGATTCTAAAATGTGATGAGATTGTTATCTATACATGCAATCGGAATGACATCAAAATAAATCCACAAAGGAACAGGAGAGGATACACAGATTTTTTTTTGACAATTTACCTAGAAACAAAATGGAAAACAAGTGAAGAGAGAAATTGGAAGCAGAATAAAAGGAAAAAAAGCTTTAACCACCACTTGAACCATCTATAAGCAAAGGTGTTTTCAACCTAAATGGATGGTTATTTTAGATAATCACTCTAAAGAACTTCTTCAGATACACACAGACTTTAGAGCAACAGTCTATGTAAATACATTTATTCACAATCCTCTTTCCCGTCCAATTTAAGACTGGTTTATTTCGCAGTAAACTTTATCTGCCTGTTTTAGCTTTTAAACCAAATTTAATTTTACTCTACCGATGCACTCAGAAAGTCAGGCTAGTACCCAAAGTGTCCGTCGAGCTCAAATGCTGAAAATAAAGTGGAATATGTTTCCCACATACAGTTCACTCCCACACCAAATAATACATCACTGAAAAACCTTGGATCTGAGTTGAATATAAGCACCACCCTGTGTTAGATAACAGATGTGGGAATCCAATTAAGAAGGGCGTTAAAGGTCTCCTGTTTGATTTGCTGAAGTAGTTTAGCTATAGATGCAATGAAATACACTTTATATCAGAAACGTTTAAGAACAATATAGTCTATAAAAATATAGTCCCGTAAAAAGAAGTAAAATTCAGTTTCAGCTGGTTTAAAACAAGACAAACTTTAGTTTCATGTTAAACATGCAGAAGGAAAATATGAGACTAGAAGACTATAAAAACATCCAATCAACTGTTCTTAAAAATAGCAACTGGTAGGTTCAGAGTACATCTAATTGTAAATTGGTTAATATAATTTAGAACCATGAAACACATCGATGCTGCTGCTCTTTTCTCACTCTTGTGTTAAGTTTAAAAAAAGCTAAGTTTATGTAAACTATCAGATTCTAATGTATCCCAGGCAGGAACATTTTGAACCCGGTGGAGCTACAGATTTTACAGCTGCCATTTTCTTTAAATACAGAGAACAGAAACAAGCAAAAATGTGAAAAACAAGACAAGATAAAGATAACTTAGTTCTGTAATTTTTCTAAACTGTCAATTTTGTTCAAAGCTGTGTTTATATCTAGTGATCCCTGAAGCAAAACTCCCAACATCTCATCAGTTCATCGGTTACCCTAAAAAGCAGATGTTCCAGAGAGAAAAACAGTGATGCTCGAACACCTAGTGTCTCAGACAAGTATGCAGACACAGAGATCTCTATCATGCACACTCATGCCGCACAGGTGTCATTACATTGCTATGCTAAACTGATGTCAACTAAGCTGTGGGGAAAAAAAAAAAAAGAGGAGATCCGATTAGAAATGCTTGCTGAGTGATATATATCTGATTGTACCAATGTCTGCCGCTGTCTGTTCTCAAAGAGCTGCAGATTTTCTGTTAAGATATTTGTATAGTTCAGCAAAAAATAAAGAAATCTGCAAAATTAAAGTGAAAAGATTAAAATAATTACAAACAATGCATGCTTAAAGAATAATAAATATATTAAATAATGCAACACTTGCTGGACAGTTTAATAGGTACATTTGCATATTTGTTTGGTAAATAAAAACAGCAGCTTATCCAGTCTCATGGCAGAAATTTAATGTGTGCATCTAGATATGCCAACGGTGATTTACTGAAGTTTAAAACAAGTAATCTAATTTGGAAGCAAGGGGATTAAACCAAATATGAAGGTGGCAGAGTTTTTGGTGACTTGTAGAGTGGTTTAAGTATTTCAAAAGCTGCTGATCTACTGGGCTTTCCATTGGGTTTACAAAGGATGACACAAAAAAAAACATTCAGTGGAGGACAGCAGCTGCATGGATAAATTGGTTTAGTTGCCAGGAGAGAAAGGTTTGAGATGACAGAAAGGGAACAGGGGCTCAAACAGCCAGTCTAATCTGAGTAAGGCAAGGCAAGGAAAGGCAAAGCAAACTTATTTGTAAAGTACAATTCAGTACAAAGACAATGCAGAGTGCTTTACATGATTAAAATATAGGAAAATAAAACGGAATCAAAGCAAGCAGAAAAATAAAAAATAAAATAAAAAATGCTGAAACAAAAAAGAATACCAAAAACAGTTGGATTAAAGTAAATAAAAAAGTTGAACTTTAGGAGGAGGAATAATAGGTGGAATAATAGTAGGAGGAATAATATGTCTGGATGTACATAACGTTAAATTAGGAGGAAATGTATTCATATCTACTATATTTTTATTCAAAATCTGTGATGTTACATTTTCAATACTTCAATAAGTCTTCAATAAAGTCAAAGATTACAGCCTGTGTCACTGACTGACGTTTTGGGTTTCATGCAGTTATGTGCAATTTGTTTTCTTTTAAAGCTAGTGGGCCTCATGCAAGAAGCATTTTTACGAGTGATTTAGGAGGAGATAATGTCACATCACAATTTTTCTCCCATTTCTAATCTTCTCTAAGTTACAGACACATTTTCCTCGTGCTCCGAACTTGACATAGTATTCTTGCACAATCAGTCAGCTGTTATCCAGTTTTCACTAAAGGGTTACATTTGCTTTTCTTAGAAGCAATTGTCCCTTTGATTAGGCTACATCATATATATAATGTAACTCTGCAATTATAAATTAAAATTTGATTCTATTGGTCAACACTTGCAGTTGGACATGTCGGTATCCAGAGGACACTAGTTGGATTTGTTCTCATTTAGTCAAAAGAAAGAACAGTTAGAGCTGCTATTGAAATAACATCAGGAACAGTAAATGGATGCGAAGTTCAGAAAACCTCCTCCGACAGTCAAACTTTAATTCATTTCACTCCATCGCACCTCCTTGGCTTTATTATTTCACTAAACATGGAATGTTTGGGTATTTCTCACTTTGTTCAAGTAGAGTCTTGCCATCATATTTCATATATGTTTATGCATTATGAGAAAGATGGAGAGTAGATGAAGGGGTGACAGATGTGGTCTGAAGATTTACAGTACAGGTGTGTCTGTGTAATAAAAGCAGATTTAGCAGAATGTTGTCAAGTTAGTTGATCTTGCATTAAAATATTCACATGACATGTTGCACATCTTGCCTCGATCAGTAGTTTTTATTAGTTGTTTTCAGATTATATGACTTTTCTTTTTATATTATTTGTATTATTTTATTTTTTACTTCTGTAATGAGGCCCATTCTTTAAAAAGTTGTTAAAGATATTTTTTTTTATATTTGTTATAGAAATAGACATTTAACAAGGAACAATTTATTGTAATATAAAGATTTTTTTTTCTAAACGGGAAACATATTAATTACTCCCTGACATGAAATGATAAATATATAGTAAGAAATAGAGAATAAAAAAACCCTGCAGATATCTGCTTTTCTCAGAGTTGTTGATAGATAAACAGGTGTGCTGACAGATGCCAACTAATGAGACGTTAACAACCCCCAGTACATCCCTACAGTATGACTCAGTGTAGCACATAATGTAGCCAGGGTGTCTGGTTTTCTCTTTTTACTACGTTAAGCTATAAATTAGTGCACGGATGGTGGAGTCTCCCATGCCCGATCAAAAAACATCCAGGTTTCAAATATTACAGCCAAGCTAGAAACGACCTTCTTACTCTGGTCATTAAGGACAAAATAGATTGCCAACAGATGATATCCAAGCGGTAAACAAATCGTTAAGAAAAAATATGAGGCTAAAATTACTAATCATGGTCAGTCTGCGAGTTCCCTTTCTGAGGAGACAGAAAAAAAAACAATCACTCTTTTTAAATATCCTTATACAGTAGTTGCCATTCAAAATTTCTCCACTTTCCTTGATAGGCCCCTGGCTAGCCCCCTACAATTCCTTTATAATCATCAATCTTTGTACTAAAATATTCTCTCTGACATGATTTGTGGACATTAAGATCTAAAGAGAAGCGTCATCTCCTGTTAAGGCCTTGTAATTCAGTGAAAGGGTGGATTTTAGTAAAAAATAAAAAAATAAACAATATGCACGCCTATGAGAAGGCCAGTGGCTGGAAGTTGGAGGGGATTTTGCTGCCATTTGGCTGGCTTATGACTGGGAAGGGCCATTTTGAATGGCTGCTACTTTATCTTCATCAAAGCTGCTGTCCAGACTGTTTACCAAACTGCTTCTTCTGTCAGGCTCTGACAGCAATAATGCAAACTACAGAGCCCTGCAAAGGATAGGGAGGGGAGCTGGGAGGGTTACTGAGCTGTGTCAACATTCATTTTCTATATTCGTCTGAAACTTGGTGGTAAAATTTTCTCAGTGTAAAACAGAAACGCTCCGTGTAATCAGACTAGTTAAGTCAGTGGTCCTGACTAACTACATCTACAGCATTCAAAGGCATATTTAACAATATAATCTATAAACTTTGCACTTCTAAGGTTACAGTAGTTGACACAAGAGAAGTTAAGAGCACTAAACACCAAAACATATAGTAAATCCCACCATTTTTCAACTTACAACCACACTCAGGTGTGACCCTATTCCCAGCTGAAGCTTCTAAGAAAACTCAAACGCAGCATCTGTTAAGGATCTGTTTCAGTGGCGGCGAAGGAACTGATGTCTGAACATTATCCCAAACTTCTAACACCTTCTCAACAGGCAGTTTGAACTGAGACGGGGAAACTTTCCTCAAAGATCAAAAGCAGAAAAAAAACAGAGAGCTTTACAGCTTCAAGCTTCAGGCTTTTCAACTGATGTTCTTTGCTTTTTATTCTTAATGTCATTTCCTTTTTTTTTTTTACTTGTTATGCATTTATCCATTTTGTGGATGAAGTAATGACGGTAATCCATCATGTAAATGTGCCAGATGAAAGCTTATAAGCAAAAGAAAAAAAATAAACCACAGATACATAAATAAAACAAAATGTTGGCAAATGCTTTCCCTTGAACTAAAGTTCTTTTTTCATGTGTGATGAACACTCTGCCTCCATGAGTCAACTTCTCATTAAACTGAAGAGGATATATCCACAACAAACATAAGTCCTAGAGTAACCACAACTAGGCTGTATTCAATTTATGGTAATGGTTCTTTTAATTTCTAAAATCGTGCATAAATGTTCAATCACAATGGCTTTTGCTGACTTGCCAACCACAAAAAACATGCTGGGTTTTAATGCTTTAAAACTCCAACTAATTACTGTATGATTCTGTGTGTGTGTGTGTGTGTGTTCGGAGCAGAACAATGAGTGAGAGATTAACGAGTTTCCTTTGACGAGCACAGTCAGTGTAGGGTTCACCTCTAACACCATGTGAAACTGTATGTGTGCAACAGGAGATGTGAAGCCCTCTCCACACACAGTGGGAAATATTTGGGATGGTTTCCCTCGGAATGTCTTGGCGAGTGTATGGAATGCCCCCTGTCCCCCCCTCATTGCCCCTCCACTCCAACCCCTTATCACTGTGTCTTCCTCTTGTCTCCTAGGAAACGTACATATATGGTGCAGATAAGTGAAATGCTCATCTTAAATTTCCTATATATCAAAATAAAAAAGGTACTGATGTAATCAGACGCCATCGACTTGAGTTGAATAACAGGGATTCAGATTTGAGGTGTGAGTTTTTTTTTGACATATCCATCCGTCCTGCCCCTGATTAATAGCTGGTGAAGGTTAACATTAACTGCGCCCCAGCCTCTCACATTCCTCCGGTTTCTCAGCTTGCGGCTGTCCAAGAAGATCAAAGGACAGACGAGTCCTTTTTATCCCCCTGCTCTCTTCCACTCCTCCTCTTACTTCACTCTCTCTTCCTCCTGCTATCATTCATTGAAGGAACTCTCGTCTCACTCGCGCACAATGCAGTCCATTCCTGCTTCTTTTTCTTCTCTCTGCATCTCTTGTTCCTCCAAACTCTCTCAATTGTTTAAATTCCTTCTCATCTTTTTTACCTCCCTGTCATCTCCTCTGTTCTCACCCCCCCCCCCCCCCCCTCCCGCCCCTCCCTCTCACAGTTTGGCGGTTCCTGTTGCTCTTGTTTTCACTTCCCCAGTAGAGCGGTGCGTGGGAACCGGTGCTTTTGCTGCAACAGCGTCTACAGCTGAGCCTGAGCACAACTGCGACCTTTCGAGCCTTTGAAGGTGCTAAGATGCCTGTGTGTTGAGTATTTTGATGGCTCTGCACTTTTATCAGATCTTAAGTAATGCAAATGCATCTCCAAAGTGTGTGTCTGTTAGGTTTATCGCACATCTATCCCACAGACGATCTTAACGTGTCTATAAAAGGCTAGTGGGCACATTTCATGGAGCTGCACAACCCAAAGGAAGTGTGTGCGAGTGTGTACATGCATGGAAAGTTTAGGTGCAGCAGCCAGCGCTGGGAAAACAGAGCTAAAACTGAACAACTATTGAGGCTGTGAAATGTACAATATACAGCGTCACTGGAGAGCACACGCAGCCATGATAATATCCTTTTTTGTGATGTTAAAAAATGTGACTGTTATAAATAATTAAACAACACTTTTGTGGCCTTTAATTTAACACATATCTTGTACACATCAAACTATCATGAAGTCAATATGCTGAGGAGAGAAGGTAAAAAACTAGCTGTGATAACCTGGTAGCTTCAGAGTTCATGCTCTTAATCCTTGAGGAAATAGACTATTCATTTTCAGCATTTAGTATTTTTTTTAGAAGTATACAACAAAGCCATGTTTCAGCTCCTTATGGGAAAACATTTACATCTCTATCATTTTTTCAAAGCCATGCATGATGCACCCTTCACCATGTTTCACTGTGAGAATGCTGTTCGTTTTGGTAGGAAGCACTTATTCTTGTGCCAAATATACCCTTTAGAATAGAGGAATTACTTTTGTTTTTTATGAATTATGAAACTTTACTTCATTAATCTTTAGATGATTGTAGAGAGGATTTGAAGTTTTCTTTAGAAATAAAACGGTCTCTATCACTACACTGTTCTACCTAATATCTAATAGTGAATACAAACCGCCAGACTGTTAAACACCAGTTACAATATCCACCTTATTATCCAGTGAAGCAGCGTGTGAAGGATATGGCTCTCGTAAGGCATTGTTACTCAGAATGAATCTTTCTCTTGTAAAGTATATAGGAGCAATGAAATGACTTAACGAGGGCTTTAATAGTAAACTGGAATCATATCATGCCAGTCTCTCTTTCTGAGACAGGAAGAAGAAAAATAAAGAAGAAAGGGACTCAGATTACATACAACATAATTTATATGCATTGGAAAACAGATGCCATAAGAGGATTTTTTACAGTATTGATCTGGGATATTATACACTTTTAAAACACTCAGTGCAAATTGTCTCTTTATTAGTTTCTTAGTGGGAATTTTTTGTTGTAGATTGAAAATGCTGTCAGGGAAGAAAAACTGTGATGTCATACGCTAATGGATTATTGTCAATGATAAACTTCACTTAGACTGAGACTTAGAAAAACTTTATTGTCATTTTGTATGCTTCACAACATTCAATTGTTATTTTTTAAAACCAAAAATAACACCTGACCTGCTCTCAGTAGCACAGTTATTACTTTTCCAAAGCCAAGGTTTTTCACTTTTATTCCCTCCCTACTGAGCTTCAGTTTTCACTTAAAAAGAACACTCGTCTGAGGTTTTTAAATTAGGCTTCTCTATCTACAGCTGTCTTTACGGTTTGTGTGTTGATAACATTAGAAAATAGTTCACCCGACTACAGAAATAATCCAGTTTTGGTTTGATTTCATATTAGGCTCAGGACTGTAAGGCTAATTGCAATTATTTACGAACCTGTGATAACGTCGATAAAAAATTTAAAAAGTCGCGTCCCACCACTAACTCATACTAAACACACAAGAGCTGAAAACAAAAGTTAGGCCTTTATCCGTTAATAAAATGCAGCCAAACAGAGCAAAAACGTGTGATGTTCGGACACAACCCATGGTCAAAAGGAGCAGCCTTGCCCTAACAGACAAAAAATGAAGTTCAGCAAATCTCTGAATCAGTTACTTTAAAAATTCAGCTACCAAAACAGCATTGCTGCAGCCACAGCCATCATAAACAATCATACATCACATCCTACAACCCTAAGTGTACGGTAAACAATTGATGGCATTTTAAGAAGTCTACTGGCATTTAAGAATTATCATCAGAAAAAAAATTAAAAACAAAGCAAACATATTTATAATAATCAATCTGATTCTAGTCACATGTTATTATGCGTCTAGATTTTTAAGTAGTAACACCCCTATGAATAAACTAAATGGAGGCTCATAATATAGAAGGAATTATGTTCCAGTTGAGTATCTAACAACGATCTTTAGTTTAAAATTGGAGTCAAGGTTAGATTAATTGTAACATTAATATTAAATATTAATGAGTGACATTGTGGCGGCCTAGAGGTTGGGGCATAGAGCTTGGAATCAAGAGGTTGTGAGTTCGAAACCCACTCCAACAGACTGCCACTCTGGGTCTCTGAGCAAAACCCTTAACCCCATACTGCTCCGCGGGCGCTCCACGATGGCAGCCCACTGCTTCCCAAGGGGATGGGTTAAATGCAGAGGAAAATTTCTCCAATGTGAGATCAAAAAAGTTCAATAATCCAGAAAATGAATATAGGCAATGCAATATTTAGTTTTAACCACCCGACATGAAATATTGCTTTAAAATTTCAGATTCGTTTTACTCTTTACAAAATTTCCAAGGCCTCTAAAAACTTTTTCTTTACCCACTGGGGCACAAGTACCCTACTCAGTAGTTGATCTCCTCTTTCTTCTTTTTAACTTATTTTTACATGTGACATTCATCACTGGTGTGTGTGAATGAGAGGGAGACAAACAGTGACAAAGGAGGGAAACTGACCCATCCAACGCTAATCAGAAGGCTTTGCATTCAGACAACAAAGGGGTTAAGTTTGCCTGGGTGGGCCAAATGCAGCACAAGCATGAGCCTCTCTAGAGAACACACACACACACACAGCAGGGGTACTAACTTTCATCAAACCTGTCAAATCGTAGGGGAAAAGTAATATTGAAATTAAACTTTAGGAGAAGACAGTTTTTTGAGATACTTAATTAGAAATAAATATAGAATAACCGCTGCATTAAGAGGAATATCAGAAAAGCATAAGCCATGAGATAAAAGATGATAGATGTTCTTTTGCTGGCATATTTGCACCTCCACTGGATTAATAATTATTAGATTAAAGACATAATCTGCCTCACTTTTTGTTCTTTTATTGCAAAAATATCATCCCTTTGAGGTGTTAACGGTAGTGAAACACATTATTGCCTTGGTATAACTGGTTTAGTTGGGTTTGGACAGGGAGCATCAAGGTGGTCCACATTTGTAACATTTCAAGCCTGACAGAGATAAACCGAGTGACGTATTTTGACATTCTTGTTTCGTCCTCAAGGAGCAGGTCAGAACACCCAGGTTTAAGAACCCTCTCGCAAAGATCCCCATTGAACAACAAACACAAACAGAGTCGGCAGCAGACGCACAGCTTCCCTAAACAGCCACCCACAGATACAACCACAGGTCAGGTAGCATAAATCAGAGGCCTCTCTGATAACTCTATGTGAATTATAATTCTGACACCATAAACATGACAGAATACATTTATAGTTGAAAGTAACAAATATTTGAATATTTAAAGCCAATAAAATTGAGAATTTTTTTATATGGTGGGAACGTTACTGTAAAAATATTATTTATCTGGAAACACGCACAGTATCACACATCACTGCCTATATTTTATTAATCCAGGATCCAAAATGGAGGTCATTATGGAAAGGAATTAGTTATTTTAATACCTTTAGGGTACATTTAAGGTAAAACTGATTTTTTTTTTCTTTTCTATTAACTGAGAGAAACAATGATAGCGGTTTAGAGCCCCATTAGGCCATAGAGGGGTCCAAAATTAGAAGTAAGCACACTGAAAACCCAGAGAAAAAGCCATGAAAGTAACAATTAGACTAAAAGTCCTGCAATGTTTAGAGAAGTTAGGGCTAAGTGCACTGCAAAAAATATAAATCTCAATAAGTTATTTTTTCTTAAAATAAGTGTGTTTTTCCTTGATTTGAGGAGGTAAGTAAGACACTTTGCCAATGGAACAAGACAATTTCCTTTTAAAATAAGAAAAAACTATTTTATCGTCTTATTTCAAGTAAATATTATCTAACTATCTTATTTTAAGAGTGAAAATACTCATTCCATTGGCAAATCATCTTATTTACCTGCTCAAATTAAGGCTAAATATACTTAATTTAAGCCATTTTTTACTTATTTCTGGATTGTTTTTGCAGTGTGGTTTATTGCTGGTTATATCATTAACCTTCATACTAAATCTGGCATGTTTATGCAAAGTTTATCAACAGGTAAATGTTCAATCAAAACATTTTCAGATTTTTAGCATTAGAGTTCATAGAATAGTTTGCTTGGTCTGAACCAACATAATTTATTTGGAATAAAAAATAAATTTTACATCTATGAATGATCTTTTAAATATTTCACTGCAAAAAATATAAATCTCAATAAGTTATTTTTTCTTAAAATAAGTGTGTTTTTCCTTGATTTGAGGAGGTAAGTAAGACACTTTGCCAATGGAACAAGACAATTTCCTTTTAAAATAAGAAAAAACTATTTTATCGTCTTATTTCAAGTAAATATTATCTAACTATCTTATTTTAAGAGTGAAAATACTCATTCCATTGGCAAATCATCTTATTTACCTGCTCAAATTAAGGCTAAATATACTTAATTTAAGCCATTTTTTACTTATTTCTGGATTGTTTTTGCAGTGTTCTTGTACAAAATCTGGAGTGAAGAACTTTTAATGCTTTTCTTGATCAGATTTCCTTCCATCACCCTTTAAATAGTCCTTAAAATTTATTTTTTTTTATGTATTGAGCAATTCCTGACTGCTTAGAATATCTCTTTCTACTGTCAAGCATCGGTACAAAGTCTGAGCTCTGGTGGCCCCTGAGCTGAACGATGTAATCCAGACGTCTGTCCTCCCTACCACATCCTCCAGTCACTGCTGTGGGTCTCAAAGCATTCCCAGACCAGATGGGAAATGCAATCCCTTTCTGTGTCTCCTGAGTCTGCTTCAGGGCCTCCCTCCATCTGGACATGCCTGGAATACCTCCACAAGGAGGCTACCAGGAGGTTTACTAATTAGATATAGTGAGACGTTAATCTGTAGCTTTCCACATGAAAGCAGTTCCTTTACCCAACAGTTTAATATAAGTTTTTTTTCGGCCTCTAAATCGCACTGTAATACCCACATTAATGCCAACACAAAACTAAGCACTCTGATTCCTTCTATTTAACATTTCACTTTGTGCAGCTTTACTGCTATGTAACAACTTCTTTCAGACTAATAGTGCATACAGAGCAACTTCTTTCAGACTAATAGTGCATACAGAGCAACTTCTTTCAGATGTTTAGTGCATACAGAGCAAAAACAGGTCAAATTCAATTTGTTCTGGGCCTGTATCTCCAGGAGAGTGCAGCATGTTCCCCATCAACCTCCACTGCCTCTGCAACATCTTGCTACACGACAGCATTGCCCCTGATAACTTTCCCATCTTTTAAATGAGTTTGTTCAGCTTTCGTATGCATTATAAAATAAGTTATGACCACAGCAGATTTTGCTTATATAATTTGAGAACTCAGTAAGCTTTCAAACCACAGAAGTACTTCCTCATTATTCAATTTGGTTAGAGTTCCCTCTAAAAAAAGAGACGTTCTTCCTCTTTCTCACAGACAGCTTAGCAAAACAAAAATGCAAAAAAAAGCATTATAGAAGCAAAGTTTAGATAGGTTAAACATAATGCAGAGTTAAAACTAACATCCAGATGCTTAACATCCCCTTCATGCTCATATGATAATACAGTCTTTCTGTGTCATACTTTAGACGTGTTGGACTGCTCAGGACATTAAATATATCTGGATCTTGCAAAATAATTGTTGAAAAAACTAAATCTCAAAGGTCTGTTTGGGAAGTAATATTGTCAAGTGGTGCGCTGTATGTGTCAGGAATACAAACTTTGAAAACCAACAATACATTCACACTATTGAAAGGAGTCTTATCATATTGCAAAGAGGAATTTAGGAAGCACAGACATCAAAGATGATAAACTGTAGATATTTGTCGTTACTGAGATGATTATCATAATATTCATCCACATTATCATTGAAATCTTTTCAATGATGATGGTGGTAACTTGAATTACCTATTAGCACCTTTATCACAGTTTAACATCTGTTGTGTAGCAACTATAGCAGCGTGAAGCAAAGAGCTTTTAAGTAACCAATATCTTTATAAACCAATATGATGTTTGAGTTCACAGAAAGTGTAATAAACTGTTGTCTGTTTATATCAATCTCTCATTAATGCTGCTTTCACATTAAAACACACTTTGAGCAGCAAAGAAGCATCTTCTTTAACACAGCGTTGGGGGAGCTACCCTCTTCTCTTTGCTTGTGTCTTGAACAATTATGGTGGAAATTGAAAGATTGACCTGGTTTTATTTACTAAATAAAGCTACATAACGCTGTCATTAGGCAAATCGGTGCTGTCTGGATTCACAGATACTTTGGAGGCTATCTGTTTGTGGAGAGTTTCTCCACCTTCCTTCAGAGAGTTGCGCGATGATGGCGGTCATTTCTAGAGGTATATTGTCACACCCAAACCCAGTTTGACAACCTGACCAACCTGCATTGGTGCCCACATAGCCTACCGAGAAAAACATAGCAGAGCCTCTCTGGTTGTTGTGACATGTGGTCCAACTGAAGCGTCGACTTCGTGTGAGGCGCCTCAGATGTTTAGATGCAAATGTCGAGCTGCACCAGCTGCTCGAAATGAGCTGCAGGATTGATACACTTTGCATGTAAACCTCCTGCTGCTCATAGCTAGTTTGGTGTGAATGAAGCATAATGCTTTAGCAATCCACTTCAACCCTGAACCTTTAACATTACAGAGGTAATGCAAAAAGTCCTTGCCCTGAACCAGAAACGTTCACTTATAAAAGTGTGGCAAAACGTGATCATTGCTGCAGTTGCCAAAAAAAATACATACATACTAAGGCAGCAAAGCAAATACTTTAAAGTGTTTTCAGAATTTACTGTCTAATACCAATGTGTTTTTGTTTTTTTCACTTTACAAATGTATCCTATTTCTCACTGTCAGTCACAAGCAAACCCAACATAGTGATTACAGTTTTTAGTTTTAATGCGAAAATGCAGAAAACCTTTGCAAGGTGGTGTAAGTGCAGCATTTTAATTCAAAGAGCAGTCAACAATGAAGCCATTAAATGATCTTTGCCTTTGACTAGACTACAGAAACATAGTTAGAAGGAAATTTACCTGACAGCGGCTGAATATATCGCTGGGAGAAGGCTGGACATTAAAGTGTCTGAGGACCTGAATGGCCTGGTCTCTGGCCTTCTCTGAACAGTCTAAGGAAAGACAGCGACCTTCACCCACCTGGGAACGCAACTAGAAAAAGCAGCTAATGTTAACATAAACATATAGAGAAAAATCAGAGCTACCAGAAACTATTTGGCTTGTAGATCATACTTGACTCCATGTTTACTTACAGTCTGGAATGGCTGACCACATGTCAGGATGACACGGCCTTCAGCTTGAGCTAGCTGAAAATATACAATAAAAGCCACTAATTAATTAATAACTGCACCAAGCCTTTGATTTTTATTTAATATCCATCATGCAGCATCAAAGTCAAACTTGTGGATGCTGTATACTGTACATTAGATATAACTCATATGATTCAACCATCGAAAACCATACAAAAAATTGATAAATAAGGTTAGATAACAGGTGAGCTTAACCTGGACATATAGCAACATTTAGCTAGAGGTAATTTTAAAACCATAATAATGCTGTAGCTAATGATGTCACAGTATTTTTCTAACATGAGGTGGAACTATCTAATCTCCAAGTACCAAAATGGACATATAGATCACCTTCATAGTATAACTATGACATAACATTTTTCCATCAGCTTTTGTCTGCTGAATAAAGGACTTATAATTATTTTATATAAGATTGTGCATTGTGGCTAAAAAGTGAGTAACAGCAGCTGTTAGTTCAAGCAGGGTGCAGATAACAGAGCAGCACACATTTTTGTCAATATTAGTTTTTTCTTGAATCAGCTAATATGTGCATGCGTTGGCTGATTCAGCAGCCATGAATTATGACCACACCAAGTGCATGGATTGTCACCCGCAACATATGCTATCCATTTTTATGATGTTGTTTGATTTGCTAATAAATGCTTCTTTTCATTTAAATTTAGACTAGTAAAACATTTGTTATATTGGTGTTACTTTTATAATGTAAATGGAGAAAGGAATCAAGATTGTCTTCAAAAATCAGGAATGCGTATCAAGGATTGTTTAGACTGATGTCAAAATAATAAGAAGGGTGTTAAAAATCTGTATCGCTTAATCTCTAGTAGATGGCATTAAATCATTTAACCAAGATTAATAAAATTATGTCTTTCTACATAAAACGCCTTTAAGCAGACAATGTATTTATAGAAAATACCTTTGATGCCTTTAGGATGCTTTGCTTTATTGGTGCAAAATGATCAAAGTCTGACTTAACCCCTTTGAGTTTTTGTTTTGACTGAGGTGGCTTATTCTTTTTTTCTCTTTAAAAAAAAAGGGGAAAAAATGGAAATGCTCTATTTCTAACCAACCTGTGCCGCCACTCTGTGATCGTCGCTGTTCTCCAGCATGACCACGTCAACTCCCAAACACCGCAGATATCTTCCGAGTCCCTGCAGCATGTTGTCACACACCACCCGCAACTGCTGTGGGGGTAGAGGTGGGGAATCTTCTGGGGGCAGCTTGCCACACAGGAGGCCTTTCACTTTGTCAGAATGAGAGGGAGTGACCCTCTGAGCCCCCTGACATTCCTAAATGGACACAGAGAATAATGTGATATTTAACCGATCCCTGTAGGGGGATTTTCTTTTCACTTGCACCTCAGTTCAGAGAGGTCAAAGCACAGGGTGAGTTATACAACTGCACCCCTGGAGCTGATAGGAACTCGTGAAGGGCCTTTGTCAAACACTCTTTGTCCCTCCCTGCAGGCTGGATGCTCAAACCCAGGGCCTTCAGCTGGAGGTTGTCTTTATTCATTCTCACAAGTCACACAAAAGGTCACAGGTTATCACTGATTTAAGAATTGTCAAATTAGCACAGTTGGTCTTCAAAAAGGACTGTTTGTGGCTTATCATTACAGTCTGAAAATAGCATACCTGCACTTCTCTAAATGGTAAATGATCTACAGGCATTCCCACAAGTTAAAACAGAAAAAAGTGTAAAAAAAACAAAAAACAAAACAACACTTGTTTACAGCATCAGTTAATTAAGAGCAGCACAACACCAAGACATCATGAAATTGTGATAGTATTGCTTAATGTTGCAATTATGATAGTGACCAATTTTTACTTAAAGGGGAACACCGTTTTTTTTTTACATTGGGCCCTTGATTTTACGTTATTACATCATGTTCTACTCAGCCATATGAGTTTTGTGTCATTTGGAGCCGTTCTGAAGATATTCCGTTAGGTTATATCCAAATAACGTCTTCCTGTATGATGTCATCCGCGCGCCAGACTGGAGTTGTGACAGGCAGCCCGGGCCACAGGCGGCTACACTCTACCCCTTCTATTCGTTCGAATAGCTAATCTGAATCGTTCAGATGACGTCATACACGCTCCGCTTTGTTTTTAAAAGATATTAAATATAAAAAATATAACCACGGATGTCTGGAGGAAAGTGATTCGCCTACATGTTATGAATGCTGGCGTACAATAAATGATAAATTATGAACAGTTTAGTTTGTGCCTTCAAGTCGTTACCCAAAGGAAAGACATTACCTGGATATAACCAAACAGAATATCTTCAGAACAGCTCCAAATGACACAAAACTCATATGGGTGAGTAGAACATGATGTAATAACATCAAATTAAGGGCCCAATGTAAAAAAACTGGCATTCCCCTTAAATCTCATGCCCAAATCCCTTTTGAGAATCAAAGTAGCAGTAATGAAAAACATACATCTAGTATGGAAATAAAAGGCATTAAAAGTTTGTCCACGTGACGGTAAATAAAATTTAAAGTGTTTGCATGTCATTTGAAATAGGATATATTGTCCAACATTGGATCTAAGCAGTCTTTTCCTATTGCAAATACCAAATATATTAGGACTTGAACTATGTAATCCCACTGTCTATAATGTAAATTTAAACAATATCTGGTTACAGGGCTCAGAATTAAAAAAGCAACACCAAAAAAAATGAATTAAAGTATATGTGACATAAAAATTAATAAAAGGAACAAATTGTTTTGATTTACACATTCAAAAATGTATCTCCCCCAAAGTCAATACGCCTTAAAGTAGCACTGTGGCTAATTTTCTATGAAATTGCTTTGTTGATCCAACCAATATAGATCCTTGGTCTTTGGGTATTGCAATCGTATGGACTTATTGCCATTTCAGATCGGAGGTCAAACCTTTTATTAAAAAAAAAATAAAGAAAATGCCAAGACAGTATCAACTACAGATAACATTACTCCTGTAATTCCTCACAGTGAGGAAATCTCTCAAACAGGTTTAGATCACTATTTTTAGTCGTTGCCCTTTACGATTTCAGAAGTCATTTGATTTCAAACTAAAATACAAAAAAGTACTGACAGGCTGAACAAAGAGTAGTTTTATTTTCAAAGAGATTTAAAAAAAAAAGCAGTCATGGGGTTTAGGTCTGTGGGAGGAGTAGAGATGGTATAGCAGGAATAATAACTGTACCCTTCAGTCTCAGCTCAGTTTATAAACATTCTTTGCTGTTGCTTAGAGCCCCCTGCTGGCCTGGGAGCTTTAGGAGAACCTAAATGCATCTAGAACAAGTTTAAAAATGTACGTGTTGGCTAGACAATACTGAAAACCTTGAAATATTAAAATTAATCTAAAATGTAATGATTTAAAATTTAGGAGGTATGGGCGTGATTTAGCAAACCGTTAATGTAAAATATAACATTTATTCTTAAAGGTATAAAAAATTAACATCTACTTTTGTGATTGTAGATTAATAAACTATAAATTTTTTTTACATTCTTAGGAGTGTTGTTATTACCAGCTGAGGCCTTACCTCTTTGCCAAGAGCCTGTTCCGTCTTCTTGCCCTTTTTTTCCTTCTGCTTCTTGTCTTTTCTTGTCTCTGATTGGCCTGAAGTGATACTGCGGAGGTCAGCTGGCAGCCCAAAGCTTGCTGGGTCGCTGTAGAGAGTGGAGAACACGTCTAGCAAACAGTAGGCATCTGCCACTACAGAAAGGTTTCGGAAAAGGAGAAAGAGAGCGGAACAAGGGGGGTGGATTCATCAGTTTGCATTTTGTCACAGGATAACAAAATAATCTCTGATGTTCTATGGAGAGGAGAGCAGCGACCATCTGGCCCCCTGTTATTGTCTGTCTATGCATGCATAATGCCTTACCTGCATATCTAATTTGGCTGATGCGTAGTGGACGCTTCTCCCAGTTGGACATCTGCTGTGTCTTGTCCAGAGGCTTTCCTAGGACCTGCTGCACCAGCAGACTGAGGCCTTTTTCTGCACTGTCCTCACCAACCAGGACCTCCCTAGGGCCACTTGGTAACTGATTCACCTTTCCACACTGAATCTGTACAAGTAAAGCAGAAAACACATTTGTATTGTAATATTAGACACAGATGGAGCTCTCTTGTTTTGATGCCTTTAGATATTTCTCCTAGAAGAGCAACAAAAAATTGGCTGGTGATGGTAAAGAACTGGTTTTCATTCTAAGTGCTTCTGAATGTCAGTGAACGCACCATATCAAACTGAAACCACAACACTAAGTCCAACATACTTCAGTGTAAATATTGTTGCTATGCTAAAATTAATCAAAGTCAGCTAATGATTATTTTGTTTAAAAAGCAAGTTTCCAAAGCTGTGAATCCCTTTAAATGTAAGTTTTTAAAGGGCATTAAAGTGTAGAATCACTATTAGTCAATGTATTGTTACTTTGGTCAGATATATCAAACTTGTTCTTGTAGACTGCTGGCTATTTTCCTCTTTGACTATGTTCCTTTATTCCCTCCCTATCCTTCCTTCCATCCTTAGTCTTTTTTTTTTACAAACATAAATCTAACAGGTCCAAGAGGAAAATCCAGACACCTCCAGCTACACCTCATCCCTCTAGAGAAAGCTCAAGCTCATTCTCAAGTCATCCCCTGACCACATGGTAGCTATAATCTCTCTAACAACTTCTGGTCTGGATGAGGGATCAGATGTCCAAACCACTTCAACTGGTTCCTTTTTGGATTCTGATATAAATATAAAAGAAAGGCTGAGTGTACCGCAGAGTTGGTCAGTTTCTTACGCTTTGAGCCTCTGTGTTTAATAAAACAAGCTGGATCTGGAAATGAATGCAGCTGCATGGAAATCTCAAGTGTTTAAGTGGATAATCTCCGAAATAAATCACAAAAATGATGCCAGGGTTAAGGCTGTATGCTGATTAAACAGGATGCTAAAGAAAATATAAATTATGTAATTGTAGTGCTGCTGCTTTACTAAGTTAAACCCAGCGTGACAACGCCTCTGCTGCTAAAGAAAACTAATATAAATTCAAGGAGAGAGGAGAAGATAAAAACAATGAAACATAAAAGATATTACAGTTTCCTTTGAAAGGTTTATAAAAAGCCTTAGAATTAGTAGAAACAATCTGTGTTGGTCTATGAGAGTGTTAAAGATGAAAAAAGAAAAAGACCTGCTCTGAAATCCATTTAAAATCTTTTCAAACTTATGGACCTTTTAGAGTTAATTTGCTGTTGTGTCATGATTGATGGGATAAAGGCACCTTTTGGTGTACCCTAAGAAGATCGAGAAAGCCCTCCATCTTCAGCGGCTCCTCTGATAGCTCAGGCCAGGTGGCAGAGAGACACTTGAGATCCCCACTCATGCTATAACCTGCACAAAAAAGGGACTTTCTTTATAATTAAAGTAAATATCTGGATGATACTACTTCTATTTCTTTAGATTGTTTCTTACCCAGTTTCAGAATATTTGGTTCAGAATACAATGCCCTGATGAAACCGAGTAGATCAGGCTGCTGACAGAACGCTTTTGCTGAGAGGTCCAACAGGAAAACTTGGTCCAGCATAGCAAGTTGGATGAGAGACACTTTCTGAGAAGAGGCACAGCCAAATGTAGGCTGCCACTCCATGTCGAGTCCTACTATACCACCTTCCTGGTACGGGATACAGAAAAGGGAGCATCAATACAAAAACGCAAGTAAACTGAGCAAAACTTGTAGATCTCTTTACCTTCAGGACAATGCTTTGGCATCTGTGAAGAGTTTCCAGCGTATCTATAAAGTAGACCTTGTCTTTGGTGAGCGGAACCTGGTAGAACTTCTGGCAGTGAGACTGAGGTGGCACCCACTCCTCTGGAGTGATGGGATCAGAACATATCTGTCTGAGCACAGAGAGGAAATATGCCATTTCTAGGTTTTCATAGGAGACAAAAGTACAAGTAAAACAAGAGAAATTTGGACTACAGCCAGGAGGAGAAAAAAACAAAAACATAGATTATAGAGAGCATGAAACAAGATCATTACTTTAGTTCCATTGTTTGTATGCATATCTTTACTCAACTCACTGTTGATCAGGTGGCAGGGACTGCTGCGTTTCCCATACCCCCAGTGGAAGTCTATTTCTGGGAATTTTGTACCTCAGTGACCACTGAGCAGCTTTCTGAAGACAGCTGTACTTCACCAACATTTCTACCAAATGGACTTGCAGCTGGAGGTCATCTGCCACAACATACTGGGCATATATGACACAAATGAAACACTGGATATCTTACATAATAATAGTACAATAAAAACATTATATATTAAACTATCAGGTTAAAGACTGTATTCACAAATCCTACTTGCACATGATCAGTCCAATTTTCCTCTGTCATTGTTTTCTACAAAAAAAAAGCACAATCATCTACCAATAAATGAACAGCATAGCACACTGTTAAAATTAAATTTACCATGTTTAGACATCTGTAGGCTGCAAGAGCCTTTTGCCTTACTTACCTCCCCAAATCTCTTAAACATAAGGTAACGCAGAGTGTCCAGTCTCCTTTTGTGAAGAGCATTTGGACAGAGACCTGTTTCAAAAGAGGAGGTTGAGTTCTGGTTATGCGGAAAAGTCAAACAAATACATTAAAAATAAAACGTTAGTCACTCACTTTGATCAATTTTGAATTTTTCCATCAGTCGATAGACATGTCGGGTGAGCAATTTAGGTTGAACCTGTGCTGCGTAGTGTTTGGACAGAGAGAGTTGAGGAAAATGCCTGCGGAAGCAAAAACGCACCCACAGGTATTTAAACTTATGGAGAAATTAAGAGGATGAAGATGCTTACACATACTGTTCTTGTAATATTTATCAGCACCGCTGGTAAAGATCTAAAAAGTAGAAATCATTTTGTTCATTGCAGCGAATGATCTGCTAAAGACTCTGTATATTGAAACATCATATTTAGGTTCATTATTTCAACATTGGAAAAAAATATATCTTAATCTTTTCCCCTTATATATGATCTTCTACTATGATGTTTCACAATGTTGGCATATGAACAAGATTTAGATCAATTAACTGACCGCATAAAAACGCTAAAAATGCTAATTTTGTGTCTGGTAGACTGGATTATTATTCATTCTAAGCATTTTTATTCACTTTTTCTACTGGTTTCCACTAGATTTCTATTTAACTTACAAATATAAGTTAAAGTATCCATGTTCTCATATCTTCTAAGCAGATTTCCAAGGTAATCTGCAATCAAATCTGTAATCAAACCCATTGATTACTACTACTACAAAAAAAAGTACTATCTTAAAATCCTTTTAGATTAACTGTTTATTTAATGATCTACAAAGACTTGGTAGAATAGAGAACCAGCTAAGAGGCCCCAGTACAGATGGGTAATTCAAGTAGACTACACTGATCCACCCACATGGAGTCTGTTAGGAGTCTGCTTTATTGTGAGGAGTAATAATGAGTGTGTCAAACAGTCACAATTCAAAGTGAGGGGAGCAGCCGTTACATCAGAAGGCTGTGATGTGCACAGCGCAGAGTCACGACATGATCTTACTGTGCTGGTCTGATCAGAAAAAAGAGTAGATACAGAATCTGATTCTAATAATAATATGAAGATTTCCCTTAAATCAGAGTTATAGATATTTCTAAAGTCATACTTGGGTTCTGTAATCCCACCTGGAAGTTCTAAAGACAACTCTTCTAATCTCAACATATCAACTTGTCAAATATAATAATAGTAAAAAATGCATTAAGCTTATCCAGAGTCCTACTCCTTGTCTTATTATTAGGTTCAGGTGTGTTAAAAATTCCAACATTTAATAATAATATAAAGAGAATGTTAGGCAGAGTAACATTAATTTAGCTGCAAATTTGATCTTGCCAGAAATATTTCTTTAAAAGTTAGATTTCCATTGTGAGATTAAGCTTATTCAGGGCCTTCTAAACCTGGTAACCAATGGTGCCAATAAATATCAAAGGAACAGTTTACACGCTTTTCCCACAGATTCACCCCAGGCAGCCTACTTTCTTATATCTTCCAAGTTGAAGTCCGGATGACACCAAGAGTCTAGTAACATGACAAGCCGTTGTTCTAAATGGCTGTGTCCTTTGACAAAGGACTCTGCCAACTGCAACTTGTCTTGTAAAATCAGTGGGACAAGCATCTGTAAAATAATGTTGATGATAGAAATAAAAAGAGTATTAGAACAAAGATCTTCTGAGAATTTCCCTTCCAACTAGCTTGAGGCAATCTTTCTAATTCATTGTGCCAATTCTAGATTACCAACACTGATTAAAAGTCTCACCTCCTCTGGATTGAGTTCAGTCTGTAATTCGAATTTTATGCTAAGCGTTATAGCCTGTGAGAAGAACACAGAGTATTTTAAAAAGTACCAAAACTAAGCTAATACTTTAAATTATATCAACAGGAATGAATTCATTGTTAAAAAAAAAAAAGGGTAAGATCAGTTGCTCACTTCTTTATAACATCTTAGAGTCTGGAGCTTGACAATATGCAAACACAGTATGGAGGGGTCTAAGGACTCGAGTTGGTAGATGTTGATGAGGCCGTCTACAAAGTCTGGCTGGATGTCTGTCAGCAGGCCGAGAGCCCGGATCTGAAGCTCCACTGCTCTGTCCTCAGAGATAGAGTTCAGGCTCACCTGGTAGGGTGAAAAATTAAAACAATTCTGATTTGGTATAAATATGCACTGAGGTACGTCTGAAGGGATTTCCATTTTCTACATTGGAACGTCGAACATAAATGATTTGGAGCAGTCCACACTGCTATTTAACCCCCACAATGTTGTACTTTCTTTAATTACTCATTAATAACTCATTGTGCTTTCATTTGGATTTCATCGTAAACAGGACCATGTAATCAAAAGCAGACTAGGAATACCCATTTAATAAACATGGTTAGAGAAATAAAGTATTTTGTAAAAAATAGTCATCATTACCCCCTTCTTGCTGCCAATAATAGTTTAACATTTTGTAATGAAAAAAAAAAATGAAAAACAATAATTCTTCCACTTTATGATATTGGAATTTCCTTTTAATAAAGCAAAATGTGTGACCGACCAGCCTTTCCTGTTAAGATTTCTCTCTTCCATTTAAGATGCTGCTTATTTAGTTTATTGTTGACCATAGAAGAAAAATCCGAACATAATTTTTTTGTTTTTTAATTCAAAATAAAGTATTTTATCAAGATGATTTTAGCACAGATAGGAAAGCCTTTGTTATGAAAGTCTAAAGAACACATTTTCCAGGAGGAATGTGTAGACATTAACGAAGCTAAAGCACTTGAACAGCTCACAATCAATACTTGCAGCTGATGTAATTGATGCATGGCTCCTGGCTTAACTACCTGAGGATGTTCCTTTATCCACGTCTGGAATTCCATGAGAATGTGAGAACCCAGGGTGTGGTTTCGACCCTTCTGTTTCCCCGGACATCTCTCCAGGATTGTTAGCAAGGCCTCTAGAGGCTCAGACAGCTTTGGAAATCCTTGGATGGCAGCCAAATGTAGCTGTGGGTTGAAAAAGGAGGAGGGGAAGGTGACTTTCAAGATAGGAAAAAAACAGCTTGTAGGTGGGTCTCTTCAAAACCTTTAGACAAACTTTTTATTGATGCAGACAAAAGGACACGCATATATATCGTGTATCTAGTCTGGTCATTCACCTCCACTAAGCTCAACATGGCCATCATAAATGCAGCTTTTGATATACTTACAATAATTTTGGTGCAGAAATTGACAAAAGACTGTATAATCTCTTAAGTCTATGAGTTGACCATGTAGAAACTAGTAGAAACATATGTGATCATAGGTTTGCCACAGAGATACCATATTTTGAGATCATATCTATGACTAAAGATCCCAACTGATACACTGGAGACAAACCAAGAACTTCTATGCAAAAAGCAGAAAAGTTCTTCAATCTAGTTCTGACCAACAGATATTACAATAATGAGGAAGAAAAACCTTTGACACCATCTGTAAATCCCAGAGGTATAATGGTGAATGGAGGTGTATAAGGTTTAGTCTCAGTCACCTCCTGCTTATTGATATGGTCAATCTAGTGAAACTGAAATTCAAACAACTAGATTAAATGCTAATAATAAATTGTTGTTTTAAATTACTAATTGATTATTGCTTCACCAATATTATTGATGAAAATCTAATTAAATCATTTATCTTAAAAGACAGCACAGTGGCATCAAATACATATCAATAGATGGACAAACACAAGGATGAATCAAAGGATGCAGGATGAATCTGGACACAAAACCCATTTTCCATCCTCTTCTTTTCTTTTTCCAAACTTGTTTCCAGGTTGCAGGCCTGGAAAACACTTCAATGAAACTTGGGACCGGGCAGGAACCCTGATTCTCTGCAGATTTCCTTTTCTACTGAGAAACTGTTTTGTAGGACAGACAAATCTTATTTCATGAAACACAAAGAAAGCTGGCTCTATGAGCCAAAGAGACCCAGAGGTTAAGGTTATACAAGGGTTCGTGGTATAAGAATGCAAAGCTTGGCATTAGGAAATTCCAACAAGAGAAAATGATATCTGTGTGAGAATACCTTAAACGGTGTCTTAATTTACAAAACAGATGTCATCCACTCAATATCCACCTCTCAAGTTCATTCAGAGCAACACAAATTCCTTCCTTCTGCTTTCCCCATTAACACACAAACACATTCATAGTTCAGCCAAAGATGCCAGGATCGCTCACTTGTTTGCTCATTCCTGGGACTCTTGCAAACACAAACACACACACGACCTATTTTCCACCGTCGTTCAAACATATGCATTAAAGTATGTGTGAAAGTGACATTGTGAGGGTCATTTTTACCATCTTCAGACCATCATTGTTCCACAGCTCAAAGAATTGGTCCAAAAGCATTAAGGGGTCAAGACCTGAAGGAATAAAAAAAAAAAAACAGGTGGTGGAGTCTGAGTGGCTTCAGTAAGTAAAATACCCTTAAAATCAAGCATTTCAAGCTTCATTTTAAGTTAAACAAAAATGTTTGACTTTTAGAAATAAAATTTAAGGTACAGGATTTTTTAGAAGCTGCACCTATTTACAGCACTAAAAATAAAGGGTAAACAATGGATTGTTTCCTCTTTCCTTTATTTTTAACACAAAATATTGAAGATTATGTCCAACTCCACTGATGCTGTTGGATTTGTAAGCTAAACCTTTTCACATTTCTTCTTTGAAATTTGAAAATTGTTTGAATCTAGAGGTAATAACACCATTATTACAATGTTTCCTCCAGATGTTATACAAGCTTCATCACTAATGTCATGCTAAATGAAAATGGTTCCGATAAACAAGGCACAGTAAAGTACAAATTACGTCAGATATAATTTCTTTAACAAGCATAGCAGAGTGGCTATAACAGCAGATTAACAGCTGAAGCTGCTTGGACAGCAGAGGAACCCAGCATTAGCTCTGCATTCCAGTCAAATCTGCAGCTTGAATGGTCTGCAAAAAAAACGAGCACATTTTAGGCCAAATTATTTTGAATGGAGGAGTTTTCAACCAGAATCAGAAGTGAGTGTAAACATACACATCTCGCTGATCCTTCCCAGGAGCTCCAGATTCGCTCTTAGTCACTCGTGCTGTGTGGCCTCCAGCCTACCTGCACCCCCTCACCTTCTCCCGCTTCCTTCCCAGGGCTAGTTTTCCTGTTCTTCTCTCCCTCCCTGCAACCAGGCTTTCTTGATTTTGTCTCGGATTTCCCCAGGAAAAAGGCTATGTGCTAGTCATGCTGTAAAAAATACAGCCTTCCTGAACATGGCCTGGGAAAGCAGGTCCAAAGCCCTCTAATCCATTTTAGCAAAACACGTTGTGGTTCTTAATTTTAGGCAACATTTCTCAATTCTCTTGTTGAACATATGAAACTCTTGAAATTTTTGTTTCATTTACCAAATGTTTTACTTACAAACAAACATGAATTACTTTGCATGATCTAAAATATTATGCAAACTTGTATATGTGTAAGGTTTAATATGGATGGATGGATGGATGGATGGATGGATGGATGGATGGATGGATGGATGGATGGATGGATGGATGGATGGATGGATGGATGGATGGATGGATGGATGGAATATGATATGACAGATGCATAGAAAGGGGAACAGATGAGATGATGGACAGAATGTTTGAAGTACAAAAAAGGGAATTCATAAAAGATGGAAAGTGAATAAATGCACCAATGTTTAGACAGTTTCTACACTCCTGCAGATTTAAGCAAACTCCAGACTTTTCTAGAAACTAAGGCTGGACAATATTAGGGCAGCATATAATATACAATTATATGTGTGTGAAAGTTACTTTTAAATGATTTGAGATTATTAGTTGCTTTTGATGTTACTGAATTAGTTTTGTGTTTGTAGCAAACACATATCTCAGATAAATACAAGATTATCCAGCCACTGGAAAAATACACAATTCATCATTTTCATCTCAAAAACAAGAGTTGTTAAAAAGTCGTTAAATAGCTAATTTGCTTCAATACCAATACAGCTACCTCTAGGTACCTTTGCTTATAGAAAACTTGATTCTCGGTTAACAAGAATGTACTTAAAGCAGTTCTAAAAAAGTTCAGCATTGGTCCATTTTGGCTCCCCTAATGAACAAAAGCTGTAATGTTTGCCTAAAGAACAATTTCTCAGTTGTTCTCAGTCAATGTCTGCAGTTGGATTAAACTACCTTTCTTTTCCCAGTGGCTGTGTGAAAGATGAATAGCAATGAAGTAATTAATCTAATTGTGGCAAAACAATTTCATATGGCGATGTTGAAAATAAATAACAAACGTTCATCTTTGGTTTTGTACTGCATTCCTGCACATCCGACAAGACACAGTAAACACACATATAGATCCCAATAGGTAGGTGCCGCATTGCCTAAATATTAACCCTGCAAAATGTGCACGGATACGCAGTCACTCAGAGAAATTTAGTCGCATTGACTTCCTTCTTTATAACGGAAGGGAAAAGTTACGAATGCCGTTAAGCAGTCTGCACCTTTGTAGTTGTTTTGTATGGCAGGGTTACTGCCACCCTCCTCAAAGTTTCATAGTGCCGGTAAAAGCGATACTGATCAACTAGTTGTAAGTCGACACAGATTTACAAACGTTATGAAAATATTTTATGAAAGTTCCTTAATGTTGGTTTAAAAGAACTCCTGATCCCTAAAGTGGCATGACTTGTCACACCACATCATTTCACACAATGAAATACTACAAAGTATAGTAGTTATGCATTAAGTTGACAAAGACTGGTATTATGAGACATCCCTGTCATGGTTCCATCAAATGTCCTTTAATTTGAACCATTTGAATGGCTCCAAGGCCCCCTATGCCCTTCTATGGGCTTCCCTGCTGTTATACACCCCACTCCTGCCCATTCATCCCTCTGACAAGCGCGCAGAGACTATAATGTGCACAAGGACACAAACAAACACAAACAGCACAGCCCACTTCAGTCTCATTGTTTTTATGAGAAGAGGAATGTTGAGCATGTAGCTTCTTTACGATCGTGGCTGAAGTGCGAATGACAGAGCTGGAGGCACCCCCATTCATTACAACATAATAACCCTATTACCACATAGAATTACACAGACAACCATCAAGTGCATGAACTCATTCACCTCTGGAAAGGTGAATGAGTTAGTAAATGGTTAGTTTTACTTTCCTGTAATCAAACCGAACACTATTTCATTCCAACTATTGCAAAACATCTGCAGAAATATGTACGGGAGATAAAAATCAACTGGCAGCTCTGGCTTAATGTTGTCAACCAGCTGTCTGAGTGATAGAAACACCAAGATCAAGTATCTAATTGAGGCATTTGGTGTTACTACAGCCACTAGAAGGGCTTCAGTGTGACTTGGAAGCCTTGCAAATGGCTCAAACCCACTGGACGGATGCCACAACATTCTTCAACAAGCACTTCTCTTCTTTTGTGCATTGTCAAACATGCTAGAACATAATCAAGTAAATGAAGAGAATGGCAGCATTTGGAAATTAGGAGGCCCATTAAAGAACTGTTTACATGTCAGTTGGCTACTTAAAGCTGACCTACTACAAGCTGAAGTGGATTTAAATCGCTTATAAATCTAGATTGACAAATCCATTTGGAAAAGGGGTGTCATTTTATTGTTAGAGCCTGTATTTGATTGGAACAAATTGGATTTGAAAGCAGCAGATATATTTTCCTTCTATAAAGTTATAAAGATATGTTTTTTTCATCCCCACATCTAAAATTAAAGCTGAACTAAACAGAACTGTTTTCTGTAGAGCTTCAAACTGCCGATAAAACCCAGATCTTTCTTTAGGAACACTTAGGAGATACAAGAACTGTATTTAAAACATGCTCTGGCTTTGCTGCAACAAAGAGTCATCATTGTTTTATGTTAATAGTAGTTAGTCTGAGCATTTAACAAAAAATGAGGGTGTTCACCTTATTTGCTCCAAATATTAAAGAAAATTAAAGATATTGGGTGATATTGGAATGAATAGGGTGGTTATCGTTACTAAAACTGCCATCTTTTGGTAGGTTTTTAAGGTCTACTACGTTTATGCACATATCTCATGAGAAGGGGTGATATAAGAAACAAATGTAAAATGCCAAACTGACTTTAAACAAAAAAAAATATTTCAAATTTGAGGTATTTCAATTAAATAATGCTATATGATGTATATAATGCAGATTTTATGTAATAAACTGAAAATATAAAAGAAAACATGGGGAAAAGTGCATTGCAATCGCATTATAGTGGTAGATAAATGAAACTTGGACTAGAAACCTGAACTGGTGGTGCTAGGATGAAACTATTAAGCATATGTGTTATTACAAAATTTGCATGTGCAATGAAACCGAGGTACTAACCCTTATCGTTTGTAGACATATGGTCCATCTCCGTGTTTAGATCCATATGCTGTAGAATAGAAAGACAGGAATCTGAAAGGAAAATCAACAATATAATTTCAAAGTTTTAATCACAGAATAAATAAATTACTAAGCGAAAATATATTATTCAACACCAGTATGATGAATGCAATTTTAAACTGTAATATTAATAATACATTGTTTCCTAAAAACACACAATAATAACTATTGAGGATGTGAATATCTGGAAAGAAACCAGAACTGATCGGTCTGCTTGGCCTCATCTATTAGAGTCTAGATCTGTCAGCCATTAAATAACAGACTTAAAGACTAATAAACATTAGTTTATAGACTTTACTAAAATTAACTACAAATAATAACTGTTAATCTAACATAAAAACATGTTTATTTAATACAATACTGGTACTTGGGGAGAATTTTATCAGCAGTGGTGTCAAAAGTACAATCATTTGTTGCTTAAGTAGAAGTATAGATACTACAGTTTAAACACTCTGGTAAAAGTTGAAGTATCAAATTGACCTCTTTATTCAAGTAAAAGTGAAAAAAGTATGTGCTTCAAAAACTACTTAAAGTATAAAGTAACCTTTAAAAGAAACAGCCAGATGCCACTACATAAATTGAAAGCTACATTTTTCAACTATTTTCAAAAGATTCTTTGAGAGAGGGCCAAGGGTGAGGGAGTGTCCTGTTGGTCTCCGTCTCTGTCTCCCGATACTCTCTCGCCTGTGTCCGACATTTCAGACATTTCAACATCTATTTCTGAATCTGACATTGTAGCATGGCATAGACAATTCATATTTACAGTTTGAAGAACACCTGCTTGCTTCTGATTATTTCCTTTAGCTATCGTGTTTGCGTTATATGACTCATCCAATTACACTAGTTTTCGCTTGATGTGGATGGCGCCAATGATCTGCATTGGATGGAGCACATGACATGAAATAAATATTTAGAAACATTAAACCGAAGCCAAGAGTAACGAGTAACGTTTGTTTTAAAAATGTAAGGAATAGAAAGTACAGATACTTGTGTGAAAATGTAATGAGTAGAAGTCAAAGGTAGGAAGAAAAATAAGTAATAAAGTATAGATACCTAAAAATTTTACTTAAGTAAAGTAACAAAGTATTTGTACTTGTTACTTGACACCTCTGATTATCAGTAAAACATCCAACTGTAATACATGTACTGTGATGGTACATCATCTTTTTATTTTCCTCCGTCATCATGACATTCCAGCGACTCACCATGAGCTTTAATTTGGTTAAATATATATGTACAGATATTTTCAAATTAAAATAGTTGAAAAGCAAATAATGAAATTACATTACTTGGAATTTTTATAAATTCATAACAGCAATAACAGCGGTGCTGTAAGGTATTCTGACTTTAATCTCAGAATTCTGACTTTAATCTGACAGTTAACAAACATGTTAGTATCAAGCCATAGTCATGTCTGTTTTAGAGACTAGCTCTCTTGTTTTAATCACCTTCTGCTGTTTCATTAATGAAATAGCATCACCGGTGACGCCTCAAATAGGTAAAAAGTTGCCTAATTGCGTCATTTTCCACCACTGTGTGTCTGGCCCTCCCAAAAAACTCACATATGTGTCAGTAAAGCTGAGTGCTCCCACATCTCTTCCTTCATGGTTCCCATCTACAATAAGATCCGTAATTCTGAGATTAAAATCAAAATTATGAGATTAAAGTCAGAATTCTAAGAAAAAAAAGTCAGAATTATCAGATTAAAGTTAGAATTCTGAGAAATAAAGTCAGACTTTTGAGGAAAAGGGTCAGAGTTCTGAGATTAAAGTCAGAATTCTCAGATTAAAGTCAGAATTCTGAGGGAAAAAAGTCAGAATTGTGAGGAAAAGGGTCAGAATTCTGAGATTAAAGTCAGAATTCTGAGGGAAAAAAGTCAGAATTGTGAGGAAAAGGTTCAGAATTCTGAGATTAAAGTCAGAATTCTCAGATTAAAGTCAGAATTCTGAGGAAAAGGGTCAGAATTCTGAGATTAAAGTCAGAATTCTCAGATTAAAGTCAGAATTCTGAGGGAAAAAAGTCAGAATTGTGAGGAAAAGGGTCAGAATTCTGAGATTAAAGTCAGAATTATGACTTTCCCGCCAATATTAAACTGAAATAGAATTTAAAAATCAGTCAAATTTTTTATTTTTTCATTTCCCAAATCCTCTTCCGTAGCATCGCTAGATAGAGTCAGAGTCTGGAATATTTACTCATCAGTAAGAAAAATATCTAGGGGGACTTGTCGTGTGTTCAGGACTGTTTGTGTGTCTAAAAATCAAGCTTTGACAAAGACAATATAATTCCTGCTGCAATTCTGTGCAGATACGTGGAAAAAACTGTGGGAACAGAAGCCTGAGAAAGGGCACGATGCCAACTGGCTCCAACGTTTGGTTTCAGAGTGAGGTTGTTATTTAGTCCTGAAGTCTGGTTGTTCCCCCTGTCTGCAGGCTCCGGAGGCGGAGGCCTTTGTAGCTCGGAGCTAAGGACCAAGTGCAGAGCAGGATGACGAAGGAGGAAGCGTCTATTTGCTTTTTAACTCCACCTCGTGGTGAGGAACTTGTCCTACTCCTTTCTGTGAGGAAGCATTAGCTTGTCATGCGCAAAA
Source organism: Cyprinodon tularosa (assembly GCF_016077235.1). Taxonomy (NCBI): domain Eukaryota; kingdom Metazoa; phylum Chordata; class Actinopteri; order Cyprinodontiformes; family Cyprinodontidae; genus Cyprinodon; species Cyprinodon tularosa. The sequence continues at coordinate 1,500,499 of NW_024038715.1, forward strand.
ACTGGATACATTATATCTGTATCCAGCCTCTTTGAACACACAGACACGTTTACAAAATATTCAAGATGTTTTCTAATTAATTAGCACGAGTGAGTCAGGATAAGCTAGCAAGAAATGTAAAAACTTAGCTAGGTTGACATGTTTTACAAGAGTAAGAACGCCCCGGACAGTTGTTTTGAGTCAAACATGTTTCATTACAACAAATTATTAATGTTAATAATCTAAACGGACTCACCACTGACTATTTTATGCTCAGTTACAGCAATCGTCACGCGAACGTGAGCCTTTCACAATGTTTAGCTCACCACTAGCGTCTGTCAGGGTCAAAGTTATCCCTGAGCATTATTTGTCAGGCAGCTCTACCTACAACTCGAAGACCGTTTGTCACCTGTAGACCTTGAATAATATTAGGCGGAAATAATTTTATAGTATAAGTTCATGTATTTTACCTCTTACAAAAAGGCTTAATCAAAACACGCAACTGCCTGTAAGACCAAACAAAAGAAATAATTACTACTGTGCGGAAGTTTACAATAAACATACCCCATCTAGCGGCCGAGTGTTGTAAAAACAGGCATATTCTAATATTTATAATATTCTTGATCGACTAAGTATGAGAATAATTCTGTATTTCGGAAGCGTCATTATAATCTCAATGTAATCTTCCTTTTGTTAAGATTGATAGATACAAGATTTTAATGCAATACTCAGTTTAATTGTTAATATTTAATGTATTGATATTTTATATTTATTCAGTTGAACTTATAGAACCGATATTTTAAATTATTTTTTTCTTTCAAAGCATATAAAATAATTTCAAACCAAAATTAAGTGCTTTTACAAATGATTATGTAACGTGTGAGTGGTTTGATTAAAGTGGAATATAAAAAAGATAAGCTCTCCAACAAATTACAGCGTAAATGGGTAATATATTTACTTTTTTTCTCTGACTGAAGATAGAATTGGCCATAAAAAAAACAACGAATTTACTAGAAATAAATAGAATTTTGTAGAAAACAGTGTGTCACGTGGTATACGCTGTGTTCGCGTGCACGATACGTCATATCCCCAAACAGCTGCACTCTGATTGGGAAAAGGAAAAGAAACAATTAAAGAGCTTTGGATGGGTAATAAACACTAAAGTTAATGAAATTAATTTAAATCAGTTAGATATATGTCAGACAGTTCCAATAACAGCAATTCCACCTTGGATACTTCCTGATGCTAAAGTTGATCTCTCATTATTAGAAAAGAAGGAAAAAGATAAATTTCATATTATGAATAAATATATAGTACAAGAACACTTAAATAACTATTATAATTATATACAAATATATACAGATGCATCAAAAAATACTGCTAATAGGGTAGGGATAGCATTTATTATACCACAGTTTCATATTAATGTTGGAAAAAGGATTAGTGATGGAGTTTCAGTATATACCGGTGAAATGCTAGCTTTGCTTTTAGCAGTTCAATGGGTGGAAGAGGTAAGACCATTAAAATCTATCATTTGCTCAGATTCCAGTTCGTCATTAGTCAGTTTGCAAAATAATCAGTCAGTCAGTAGACCAGATATATTACTTGAAATACAACAAACACTTTACAGAATAAATATGATGGGGCTAGTGGTAAATTTTGTTTGGGTTCCGGCACATAACGAGATAAAAGGAAATGAAAGGGCAGACAGGATGGCTAAGGAGAGTACCAATAAGTTAAGGGTAGACATTAATGTTAGTTTTGGTATAACAGAAATAAAGGGTATAATTAAACAAAAAGCAAAAGAGAGGTGGCAAAAGTTATGGAATGAAGAAAAGAAAGGAAGGTGGCTTTATAAAATACAAAAGAGAATTGGACCAATGAGAAGATCAGAAAGGAACAGGAGAGAAGAGATTATTATTTCTCGACTTAGAATAGGACACACTGGATTGAATAGATCGTTATTTTTGATAGGGAAACATCAGACAGGGAAATGTGACTGTGGGGAAGATGAGACTGTGGAACATGTCATTTTAAATTGTAGTAAATATTCGATACAGAGAAACAGGTTAATAAGGAAACTTAGTGACATGAAAATGAAACTTGACATTGTCGATTTATTGCAGAAGGAATCAGGAAGCAGAGGATATCGGGTTATATTTGAATTTTTGAAACAGATTAGGTTGTATAATAGGGTATAGTTTTATTTATTTATTTATTTTTATTTATTTTTTTTTTTTTTTTATTTATTTTTTTTCTGCCATGTAGTCCACACTCCATACCAGTTGGTGGCGGTAATGCTCACCTAACGTTTTTTGCCAACCGCCAATAAAAATCAATAAGAAGAAGAAGAAGCTGCACTCTGATTAGTTGGAGCAACGGTTGTTATTATTGTTTGTGAGACCGACGCACTGTTCTATTGAATCATACTTCCAATTTTACCCTCAAACCGTTCAACCCACTCTTTATATCCGACACTGCCGTGGCGGAGGGCTTAATATAAAAGGGCCAAACTGTGCGGGGTTCCTTAACCGTTGCTAGCATTAGCTAGCACATCAAACGGGCAAACTACTGTGAGAGTTGCAGCCATGGCGTGGATGGGACACGGAGCTCCATTTCAAGCAAATGGTGAGCAGAATAACGACCCAAGTCAGTCGATGGGAAGTTTTGCTGGTTTCCATCCCAACCAACAGGTAAAAACGCTTTAAATCTAATTAGCCAAGCTATTAGCATTCAACTTGAACCAAAATCAAGTTCCCTTTATCAGATGCTAGCAAGCTAATAGCATTTCAGAAGGGTTAAAATTAGACAGAAATATTTAAATTACAACTAGTTGTACATCAATAACTGTTTTTGCGACTATTATGGTCAGATATCCTTTAGACAGTGTATACAAATCTAATATTTGCAGTGTTTTAGAAGTAGCTAACAGAATCAAAGATAGATTTTCTTTTGCACTTCGATGTTTTCATTGAAAATAAAAGCAAAAAACGACAATAATCGGACAAAAGATTGTACTCAGAACATGGATAGGTAAGATCGGATGATTGCTCATTGTAGTTGCTGAGGGGTTAGTAGATATGAACTGAATAAGTATACCAATTTAGAGGGCTAATTTTAACTAAAAACAATATGTTTTTGAAATTTGTCTTAAAGAAAAAACACAGAATATATATAGGCAAAAATGATCACTCAGATCTTAAAGAAAAAATGTAAATCTGTAAACAGCAGGAAAAACTTTATGGTGCATCTACAGCAGTTATACTAATCATTGTTTTCTCAGAAGTGCTATCTCATGTATCTTCATTATAAAAGATGTCCTGATGCCATATTGATCAGGCTTTTTCTAACATCCAACAAATACTACATTAGTTAAAATATGTATGATTTCTTCATGATATGTAGTATCAGAAATGGAAATATTAAATCGTAACATCCGGAACCATAAGTCATCTCTGTACATTGTCTAGATTTAAGGTTGGGTACAAAAAACCAGAGCCTGTAAATGCATGTTGTATTTAAGTCTGTAAACATTTTAATTTGCATCCCTTGTCCATGAAAGTAGGTAGGTTAATTTAAAGGTGTGTTTGAAATCAACTCCCTTGTAAATCTAAATCTTGCGAGACCTGCTCACAAAAAAATATCTACCTTTTTTATTTATGTTCTTTTTATTATGCAGTAAAATTTAAACTTCTCTATGTTTTAATTCCATCATCAAGATCTCCTCCTCTCTAAGAATTTATGTTGTTTGCTAATATGCTAGATTTTCTGCATAATTCATTTTGTTTTTTTACCTTGTTCTTTTAGAATTTTAAGTTGTCTTTACTATTACAGCTTACATTTACCTCATTTTAGTTTCAATTTACGTCACACTGTTGACAAAAAACTCCATTAGCATCACGTGTTGCTTCTGAATCTCATAACTTTTAAAATGATAAAATTTCCCTTGATAAAATTTCTCTAGACACCATCGTCCCCCCTTTGTGGCTGCCCCATGGCGTCACTTTGCCAGAGCCAACAGCGCTGTGTGAAGGCCTCCATCGTCTCCAGCTGGAGGCTGGCTGAAGCGCAGGACCAGCTGTGCTCTTTGGGAGTCCACAGTTCTGAATCGCTGGAGCAGGAACGCGCTCGAACCCTCGCTTGTCCAACAGAGCTCACAAACACAGAGCAGGAGTGGCGGCGCAAGGAGAAGTTGCTGGGAGGTCCAGAACCGAGCCGCAGTCCCGTGCTTGGTGCCACAGGCAGTTGGGACGTTTTTGATAAGGTAAACCTTAAAGAGATGGAGTTTGGCACTCCTGTTTCTTCTTTACATACACCTTATTTTTTTTTCTTCTTCTTCTAGAGTATATTTAATTTTCAGCATCAGTCTGTGGAAATGGATCAGGACAACTGCAATACGTTTCTTCAGAAGTATGAACAAGAGCTCAGGCATTTTGGTGAGTGAAGCACACAGGATAAATCCAGCGTTTTTCTCCTTTAGGCAAAAAAAGCCCTAAAGAAGTAATTTTGCTATGATCCTTTCTTTAATATTTGGAAAGGTTTAGACTACATTATTTTTTACATTTTGTGCTTTCAGTCCTTAAATTTTGATAAGTCATGAATCTGTTGTTCCAGGTATGCTACGGAGATGGGATGACAGTCAGCGATTCCTCTCACACATGCCACAGCTCATCTGTGAGGAAACTGCTAATTTTTTAGTCCTGTGGTGCATTCGATTACAGCAACAAGGAGTAAGTAGCATGATGGTGGTATTGCTTTTATAATCATCTGTAGCCAAAAGATCCAAGAAACACTAAACAGCTCCAAGTACAACCAATATGTAGTTTTGTTGTAACGCACATGCATAATGCACAGAAAAAATATTTGCATACTCAAAGATATCTTTAGGCCACGCATTTTTTTTTTGTTTACACTAAATGTAATAAATTTAAAAAGCTGGTTTTAAATGATGACTTTAAGTGAAAAAACATATTCAATTAGCATGGCATTGTTTAAAGTTCTTACTTTTCCTTTTGGAGATTAAACAAAAAACAAACAATACAAAAACTAGCTCAATGTTATCTGTTTGTTTAATCAAATTGTATACTGCCTTTATTTAATCTTAATAGATGTACTGGTGCTCTTCCATTATGACTTGCATTTGTTTATTCTAAACGTATTCATGTTAAGTGTATGTTTGCCCCGTTGCCTGTCTCACCTGATCACCAAAACAAATCCCCCCGAATGTGTAAAGTACTAGTAAGCAAGAAGAGTTTTGTGATTAAGATTTTAGAATTTGAAAAGACATGCTCACTGATCACCAAAATTAAAACCCAACAACATATTCAAATACTGTACAGAATCACATCAATTACTTTGTCCTGACACCTGTAGCTTCAATGAGCTTGATTTTTTTCATCCATCAGACACTGCACATTTACGGTAGGTAAAGTCTTTTTTTTTTTGTTCTTGTTTAAGGAGGTCAAACAGATATCCTTGTAATATACCTTGATTGTTTTATGCTGTTTGTCTTCCAGAAAGAAGCACTTATGGAGCAGGTGGCGCACCAAGCAGTGGTTATGCAGTTTATCTTAGAAATGGCCTCAAATTCTCAGCAAGATCCCAGAGGCTGCTTTAGGCAGTTCTTCCACAAAGCCAAAGTAAGTCACATAGTTTAAGTATTCTAATCTCAACTCTCACCTTAGCTTTATACTGTTGCAATGATACAAGCGAATTTATAGAGAATTTATAAAAAAAAAAAAAAAGCTTTTTCAGCTTCATTTGCTCATTCTGTCTCCATTTTTCTCTATACCATTTCACCTTTTTTTTATTTTTTTTTTATGTAATTGTATTTTTTTTTTCTTTGCAGGAGGGACAAGATGTGTACCTTGAAGCTTTTCATGCAGAATTAGAATCCTTCAAACAGAGAGTTAAAGAATATGCTGCTAAATGTAGAAACGATGCTTTAAATGTTGACCAGCAGAATGATGGCACAGGCTACAGAGCGAACACCAAAGGAACAACAGACTTTATATCACAGGTACACACTGCTACATTTACTTAGGCACCACTTTGTCTTGTGACTTCTTGTAGTTATCCTGTTCAACTGATAGGTGGCACTAAAAAGCATTTTTTGTGTGTGTTTTTTTTCATGTTGGGACCAGTGTTGCTAATGCAATTGCTTTTTAATTTATATATCTTCAAAACGTGTTTACTTTTTGAAAGAAAGGGCATTTTTATGTTCGGTTTAGCCCATGTGGCTTCAGATTGTTAAAGAAATTCTGGATGTCTATGTTTTACAAACTTCTTTCTTAAAAAACCTGGTGGGAATGGGAAAGAATTTCCTTTTAATTAAAATCACGTAAGCCTCTTAAATTCCCTGTTTTTTGTTTTTGTTTTTTTTCTTCACATACTTTTTTATTTTATTTTATAACCCATAAAATCAAAGCAGTATATTTTGAATTTTTCTTTAGATATTAAACATAACTTAGATGAAATATTTTACTTGCAACCCTTGGTATTTTTTTATGTGCTTTATAGTTATTTGAGAAAAATGGAAAAAAATGATGACATATATACATTTGTTTTAAAACGGGTTTTCTTAAAAAAAAAAAAAAAAATCGGACAAAATTTCTATGAAACTGGAGTTTCTTGCATGTTGCAAGTATCATTTTATTTAGATCAGATCCATGTTAACAAGGATCAATGTCTCAGGTCATGATAACAAGTTAACTTGCTTTTTCAGATCTAAAGTGACTGAAATTGAACCTCAGTTGAACCAACATATCATTATTTATTACCGGTAAGCAGAAGCTGCCCAGGCGTCTCCATTCGGGCTTTGTCCTTTTTTAAGGCGAGCCTTCAAGAAACCTTTTTTCTTCCTGCTAAATTCTTTCTTTGACAAAACTTTGTAATCCTTCCTAAACAAATATCTTTAGTTATATCTATGTATTTACTTAGGGGTAAACATAACTGAGTGTATCTGTATTTTAGTTGATCTCTTAGATCACAAACCTTTGGCCAAGGTTTCAGTTTGTTAGTATTCCCACTTCTAGTGGGATTGGCAGCTGTGTGAGCTGTTTTATGCTTATGATTGAACTTTAAGGGTTTTGTTTTGTTAAATTGACACCTTCCAAATTAACAGAAAGCAGCAGACGCTCCTCTGAGGTCATTACTAACATATTTCTAAAATTATTTTATTAATCCCAGAAATAAATTGAATGTGGCTATACAATATAAGCTGCACCTGGCTGCTCCTTTCCTATTATGATCAAGGCCAAAAGGGTATATTTATGTTTTCCTGACAGAACTCTATGGGCCGGATCTATCAACGGTTTGCGTGTATTAAAACGTGAGCTATTTCACTGCGCACGCTAAAAAATGTACAAACTGATCTATCAACAGCGTGCTAAAAGGATTTGGTCTTTAAAACGTGCTAAATAGCGCCTCTTATCCATTTAGTACTTTTTCTGCAATGAATATTCAATATTGGGCGTTTGCACGCAAAAGTGCGTCTTGTGGGAGGATGTGGGAGAACATGTAAATATATTAATTTAGCACTCGCAAAGTGATTTATTAAACCTGAAAGCAATTTTGCTGACGGTATCTGACTCTATATTTAACACGTTTCAAAAGAAGGTGCAAATGGTCTGTATGCGTAATTGCGCACACAGGGCAGCGGTTATTGTCGCAAGAAGGAGACATGGAAATGAAGCAAGGAGACGCAGAGAATGCATTTTTTCACTCCGTGTGAATATTTTTGGAATGAACGAGGAAACGATCATCAAAACATATCGTTTATCCAGCATTGCCATTTTGGAGCTGTTGGGGGAACTCCGAATGGATTTGGAGCCACAAGGAGGACCCACGCAATAGGCCTACCAGATATCACAAAACTCCTTGCAACATTGCACTTTTTTGCATCTGGGTCATTCCAGCGTACGGTTGCAGCGAGAGCTGGGATCTCCCAATCTCGTTTTTCAGAAGTGCTGTCCGACGTTCTAAATGCCATGTCGCCCTGACGCCCTACCGGAGAGAACCCCGACCTCCCGCCTTGCGCCTGTGGAGCAACATGCCAATGCTGCAAGGATGCATACGCGCAGTCATCTTATCAACAGTCACTTCTTGTGAGCCATTTGGTATGTGCATTTTTCTACAGGCCGATACAAAACACCTGGGTTTTTTTTTTTTGTTTTTTTTTTTTTTTACTGCGGTGAAGTAGAAATTCAGCCACATACCACCTTAGGGAATAAAGGTTGCCAAAGTATATATATATATATATTTCTTTTTTTGGAGGGGGTGGGAGAAAATTTCTTAATGCACTAGTTTGCACAAACTACAAACTACTTTGCCGCAAACCACAAAACGCGCAAAACCATCATTTAAATAGGGCGTCTCCAACAGTTTTGCACCTGCCACTAGTTACGCAATCGCTCTTGTTAAATCACCCGCAAATCATGGTTCAGCCCCTCGCACAAAATTCCAGTTTGCGAGCGCAAATTACTGCACGCAAAATTGGATCTTGATAAATCCGGCCCTATGTGTTTTATTTGACCTTTATGTGTTTGATTGGAGTCTGTATATATCTGTTTTTGTTTTTTGCCCACTTTTAGTTGAATTCAGATTATATTTGATCTGGCAAAAAGCATAATTGAGTGTTCTGGTGCAGCACTGGAAAGGACAGAGGCTTTACTAAGTATGTTGAAATATTGCTTTGTTGTTGTTTTTTGGCAGTAGAATATCATCACTTTAACATCTGGGAAAACATTAGTTTATTGCCAACTTTTATGTTTAAAAGGTTGGTTTTTAAATGAGCTTACATATTTAATCCATTTAATCCACTTCATAAAATCTGGATATGGATACATTTTCTTCCATGGACTGCTGATATTGTTGACAGAAAAGGAGAAAGTGCTTTGAACCTAATGACAAACATGGCTCTAAAAAGTACATTACCTGTCATTTTGTATAAATTCAGAGCACTTATTTAATGAAACAATGCCTAGACCTGCAGTATATCTTTATTTAAGCACACTGTTTGGTTCCTTATCGGTTTTAGCGGAAGTTAGTAAGAGCTGCTGTGGATGGTCCAAGGACCCACTAGTTGCAAACGTCTTCACTAGGCTCTTTAATATTTCTGGACCAACTGAGATCCTCCAGTTTTGAAATCTGCTGTTCTCTTGTAATTTAATCATTTAATATACAATCATTTGTTGTTAAAGAAATTAATCTCTTTATTTAGTTTGTAAAAAGTTTGACATACGTTCAACAGGATACAGCTATTTTCTTAAATGCATTGGATTAATCTTCTGAAATCTCTTGTAATTTGAATTATTTCAGTGATGCTTTAGTTTTGAGACTTTTGATAATATATAAATGTTTTAACTGCTGCCATCTTGACCAGGGTGCTCTAGTCCCTCCTGTTTGAATTGTTAAAAAGTATGGTGTTTTCTGGGCTATAAGCCACTACTTTGTCCCCACATTTTTAACCATGCAGCTTATAGGAAAGTGCGGCTTTTCTGTGGATTTTTCCTAACCACAGGGGGCAGAGATCAGAGAAGAAGGGGCTTTCATTTAGCACAAGCCCATGCTAGCAGCAGGCACGACTGGGAGCAAACACCCCTAGTTCAGAGATTTTGTCTTTTATTTGCCGCATTAAAGCTTTGATACCACTGAAGAGACTGCAACTCCTGCAAAGCTTAAATAATAAGCTAAAAAAGCCCCATCTTTCACTAGAAGCTCTTACAACCAACAAGCTAATTGGAGCCAAGGTTCTTCCTCGTCCCTACTCTAGTGGGGATATGTAGAGAACCCCCTAGAGGTTTGTTGGGGGACAGTTCTGTAGATATCAGCGGCTTATAGCCAAGTGCAGCTTATATATTTGTATGTTTCCTAGTAAAAAAAAAATGCGTGGGTGTGGCTTGTAGTGAGAGCACTCTATTTCTGGAAAATAAGGTATATAAGTTAAAACTGGGTAAAACTAAACTACGCCCCTAAGGTAAACTAGTTCATATAAATTCTTATTCATTCTCCAGAATGTATTCTTCCTGTCTATTCTTTTAATTAAAAATCAAGTTTATTTAGTGAGGACCAAATCCCACTGTAGACGGATCTATCCAAGCTCTACCACTTTAAAGGAAAGCAGCCTTGTGGCCAAAAACTCGTCCACCTAACTGATATAGATTAATCTAAACCAGAGTGTAGAAACAAAGGATTTACTTTCTGGTAGGAGTTTTAATACTTGCAGCTCTCTTTGACAAACCTCTAGCTAAGCTAACCTATAGCTAAGATACAAAAACAAGCTAGTTTGCCTAATTTTATTCAGCAAACTTTTCATTATACTTTGAAAAGGCTTTTGTTAAGCTGGGGAGAGATCGTCGGCCACATCCCCGCTGCTGGCCCCACACCGTGATTAGTTGCCAACATTTGCTCAGCAATGGAAATCCTGCCTCTCAGGATAATGGAGGATGTTAATACTGGATTATGATGCTTTTATTTCTTGATGTTGTTGAATATAAAGCTTATTTTTAGGTTCTTTTTTTTTGGGGGGGGGGGGTTGAATAAATTACATTCCAGAGCTGTGTCTGTATGCAGCTTTTTAAAACGTTTTAGAAATACTGACAATTATACTCTGATGTATTTAATCCTTTTTTCTTGTTTTTTGGCTTGTAGGAGGATGCTGAATACAAGATGAAGCACTGTTTAGAGGCTGGACTGTGGACGAGTACAGGGAAATGGACAAAGGATGACGCCACAGAAACAGAAGACAACCGGATGATGGAAATCTCTTAATGACCGTCACTCCAACCCTGCTCTTCTCCCATCTCAGTCGTTTGTCCACGTAGGAACAATCTGAGTTTGTAAACCTCCATCCAGGACACCAGGCGGATACACGGCTGCAGAGCAGGAATAAATGGAGAACTGATCCGCTTGTTTGTTGCATCTTGCAGCAGAAACAGGAGGAAATTATGTTTTGCTAATGACACATTTTGTTGAGCTTTGGCTTTAGCATTTGGCTCTCGCTGCAGTGTGGCCTGCCAGCTAGTGAATGCATATAATGTGCAGCAGTGTATAACCTTTTCTTCTCAAAGAAGGAAATAACATTTAGCACACTTAGTTCAGAAAATACAGGAGATCCTAAAAAGGTAGGTGCAGCAAATCAGGACCAGGTCAGACACAGTTGGTGTCAAAATATAGACAACCAGAAAAAATTGGAAGACTTTTGTTTTATTTCAGATACAATAATGTGGAAATAAATTCTTCATAATTAGGTTTATCTTTAGCCCATTTGTTTAAAACTTTCATAAATATCTGTACCTTATTGGTATACATACCGCTATCTCCATTTTACAAATCATGTGCAGTAAGGGCCTTAGTTCCCAAAACAATCAGAGGTTTCTGCCTTAGGATCATCTACAAGGAGCAGCTAGAGTGAATATGTGAACTGGAGCAGTTTTTGTTGTGATAACCAGAGGTAAAATAAATAATGCATTTGCAGTTTTGGGGGATTTATTTATTTTTATTTTTGCTAATCACCGGATTTAAAAAGACAGGATGCTACCACAACAAGATATTCAGCTTTAGTCTGCCTTCCCCATTTAAGGTGGCCTGTTTTATGGCTAGTGTGGTGTAATAAGATGAATAATGGAAAAAGTAGCAGGTTTATAATAATTATAGTGGCCTTAAAACACATGTGTGATCATTGGGTTGAAGTTCAATCTGCTGAAAGGCTGATGCACTTTTAAGAAAGATTATTCCAATTATTTTACATCACAGAAATTTCTTCATGTCGACTTTAAGGCCCTTTGATCAACTGAATTTAAACCTTAATTATTACATCTAGCAAAACAGAATACAGTATATTGCAATTTTCAGCATTCTTCATACAGGCACTGTGCCTTGTAACATTTTCACATTACAAAGACAGGCTTTTATGTCCTTCATTAAGATTCAATGACTGTGGCAAATTATGCTGAGTCTGTGATAGTTTTCCTGTCAACTGTTTGTTTAAACTACCTTAATTTAGATGTCTGCAGCTCTTCCAGTGTTACCATGGGCTGCTTGGCTTCTTTTGTGTTTAATATTCTCCTTGCCCAGCCTGTATTTTTTGGTGGACAGCCTTTTTGTAATCATGAATCAATCCGAGCTCTGTGAGATGCATAAAGCTTGAAACGCCAGTTTATGATTTAACTCTTTTTTTAAAGTTCTCCACAATTTTAAAGCTGAGGTCACCCTGCTATGTCTTCATGATTCTGATTGGATTATAGTGTCTAAAAAGAAAAACGCCTTCACAAAGCAGCTGTTTTTATCCTGAGATTAAATGACATGCAGGTAATCTCTATTACTAACAAGGAAACATGATGCTTTGGATTGTATTTAGGGTTATTAAATTAACAGGCTGTGCATGCCACACTTTTCAGATTTCTACATGTAGATATCACAAATATACACTGTTTGTTCTGAATGAAAGGTGAAGAAGGGACTGTACTTAACGAGCTTAAGAGGAAGTTTTTCTTTTTGCTTTCACCCTTTAGGTCTTTTTTACATTTAAAGAAACTGAACTGCTCACTCTAAAATGTTTCAACTTAAGGCACCATACAAATTTTTTTATTACATTATTGGCTTAGACTTTTAAAGTAGTGTTTCAATGTTTTCCACTCATAAAATTTGTGCATGTAACTTTTGTTACCCGATGTTATCATTTTAGGAAACTTTTTGCTTTCCCCCATTTTTCCAGTTTATTTAAACAACTGTGAAAATTAGCCCTGGTTATATGATTGTTGGTCCTTTCCATTTTCAGCATGTCTTCCTTTGTCCTCACTGTGGAGCTTTTACCCCAATTATGTGTTTTCTTTATCTGATCCCATAAGAACAATGGTTCTTATCTGATAAAAGCTGTAAATGTTCAAACCTGCTGAGTAGCACAATCACTGAGATGTTTTCCAGTTATGGGAATGTAATCTGTGACTCATAGCAGCTGGGTGATTCATTGAGTTTTTAGCAGCGCCATCGTCTCACCACAGACCCCTTATTACCTAAACCTACTCTGCATTCAGCTACTACAGCAGATAAATAAAACTACAGACTGAAATGCTCTAAAGTTCAATAATTAGCTCTGGTCAACTATACTACTGTTTGCTCTCTACAATACAGGGAAACCAAAACAGTTGCACATGCATTTAAATGATTCATACCGATTTTTAATAACATATCATCTTCCAGGTAAAATCTCTATTTTAGGACAGGTGTTGGTCATTTTTTTTTATCTGGTGTCTCTGGCATGGCCATCTAAATTAAGGGTTTACATTTGTCAGTTTTGTTAGTATTATGTAACACTGAGCCACTTTTATTTTCAAATGCTGAGATCCTCTCTATATTTATAGTGGATAATGCTGAAGTTAGCTTTTGCCAAATGTGTGCTGTGACTATAGCCACCACTTCTAAGATAAATGCCCTAAAATCTCACATTTAACGAGTGTCTGTTTTTTTTTTTTTATCACTGAGCTCTGATTTTGTTTATTTTCATTTCCCTAACCAGTTTGACAAAAAAAGGAATCAGTTCTCAAAGTTTGTTTCGTCTTCTCTTCCACAGAAACCTTTTGAAAGAATAAAATGCTTTTTACAGAGATTTATCCTATATGTTCATCCAATTTCCTCAATGGCTGAATCTCAACTCCAGGATTTTTGCAGATTTTGCAGCCTATATTAACATTTAGGATGATATAGCAGTTTATTTGTTAGCATTTCTAGCTTTAACCATCAGCTTGTAAGAATAAAACAAGGTTACTAAAACTGGACCAAAAGTCAGGCGTAGCAAATATTTATTTATTTTATTTCATTATTAAAAGAAAACTGAAGAAAAAATAATTCTAAACTAAATGTTGATATTGTTTAAAGTAAAGCTTATTTGTCGCACAAATACCGAAACAAAAAATAAAACGCCACACTGTCAAATCATCTTTACTATCGAAATTTATTTTTACTCCAATAGCCAAAATTGGATTTTTGAGTTTGGAACTGTAAATAATACACAACTAGAGAGTTTTGAATTGGAAAATGAGCAAATACTTAAATTACAGGTTGGATAATATTATATTTAGTGTAAGATTAAAGCTGATGGAATAAAAAAACAAAAGTAAAGCTTTTTAGAACCAGAACAATAATGGAGTTCTGCATGTCTGCCTTTGATCAATAGGTACAAACAGCTCTAACAAAGTCATTAAAGGGAGACAAAATTATTAAAGGAAATACAGTAATTCAAGTATAGTACAACAAGTTTATTGCGATTCATAAATATCCAAGTGAAAAGATCGTTTTTGTTTTGCATTTTTACAATGCATGGAAGTGTTTAGGAAAGTAGAACGATCACATACAGTGCACTGCGTTATTAAGGCTTTTTAACAGGGCAAACATTCAGAGCAATGTGCAAAAAACTGCAAGCTAATACCTTCCAACAACATTTAACCCTGTATTGTGTCAACGTATGTGTTTGTGTGTTTTTCAGCCATCTGGTCAGTCAAGATAAATGCCAACAATTGCTTACAAGAAATAATGTAGTTGCAACTAGGAATGGCAATGAAATTCAAAGGAATGGAGTGTTAAAGAGGCATCATTAGTAAGACTTGACATGGTTAAAATAAGATGTTATACCTTTTTTAAATTTACGATATGCATTAATGTTAATATAGAAATGATTTAAACTGGTCCATGATTATCGGAACAAAATGTACCTTTTTTCAGACTGCCAATGAAGTGCGGCAAAGGCATAAACTACACTAAAACCAAACAATTTGATCCATCTAAAGGAACTAGAACTAGAAGAATCAGATATGCACTCTTATTGTAACACTACAAAATAGTTGCTTCTTATCAAGGATTTATCTTTTCTTTTAAAGTCCTCTGTGGATGTTTAGCTAATGGCAGTTTGTATGTAATGGGATTACATTTAGAGGAGCTTAACCTGGTCATGGTCACCAGGACATACCAAAACAGCTCCCGCCTTCTTCCTGCAGCATCTTGTGCAAACTAAATCCCTGATGTACTGTTGCAAAACTTCATGTTTAATTCAGTCATTATCTTCTGGATTTATAAAGGCACAAAGTGGACATAGTAACAGCATCATGCTAGAGGTTTTGCAGACACTCATCCGAATTTCCCCTAAATTGTTTCACCGACACAGTTCAAAGATTAGATATAAAAAAGACTAATGTAGGTAGTAGTCTTACTTAGTATTTAGTAAAATAGATAAATCTTCATTTACAAATTTAAAGGCTTTACCTTCATTAAACACAAATTATCCATATTCAATTATATACATTCTGCGACTTGATTGGACGGTTTTTCGTTAGTAGCCTTCAGGTAATCTTTGTACTTCGGCGGTTAGGCAGCTCTTTGACTGAGGGCAGAGAACTTTCTGTGGAGGAAAGCTTCAACGTGTGGCCATATCTTGTTGGTTTCTGTCCCCGTAAAGGTCTCCAGCACACCTTTACTCCTGAGACGAAGAAAAAGAAATGCAGTGTAAAGTTTGCAATGTTCATAAACATTGTTAAAAAAAATAAATGAATAAAAGTCTACACATCCTGTTTAAAAGTCAAGTTTGTGATATAGATATAAATGTCACATTTATCCTGTGCAGCTGAAAAGCAAATGTGTTATTATTAGAAAGTTAAGTGTGCACAACCTTAAACCAATATTTGGTTAAACAATCTTTAGAGACTGTATTCAATCTTTAGAATATAACCCTTGCATCAAATCAGTACCACATTAGATGAGCTTCAGCGCTTATTTTCCTGAAGCTATATGACTTCATTATTTTATGGCAGTTTGCAAATGTCACAAACAAATCCTATTGTACAAAGGTATCGTTTGGGATAAGGGTGGATGTGGAGAATAGATATTACAGTTTGATGGATCTACAAAAGACTGTTACAAGCTAACCTGGATAAATATTACCTCTCATTTTAAACTGTCATTACAATAAAGATTATTTGACTTGACTATTACCAACCCAAGATGTCTATTATTTGCTATTGTCAAAAACTTAATGTTATAAAAAGAAGACATTTTTTTTCCTTTCTTGTTTAATGATTAGTTTATACACGGTAAATGTCAAATTATTTACGGATGTTTCTTAATTATTTATCACCGTCTCATCTTATTTACACCAAGGAAATCATTTTAGAGCCCTGCTGTAGTTCTGCAAGTCATGCATGGGGTGCTTCGTAAAAGTCCCTTTTCTCGTTTGATTATTGGTTAATCATTAGACATTATGTGGATTTTATAAAGAGCAAACGCCAAATTGCATCTAATTATAAAGTGATAAAAAGTGATTAAATATTTGGATCATTTTTACAAATGAAAATATAAAAAGCAGCTTTGCATATCTGTTCATAATTGTGAATTACTGTTTATAAATATTTGTATATCATAGTATTTATTCAAGTAGATTGACTACCATTGCTTGTCACACTTTTTAGGTTTTATTTTATTTTTTTTAAGGGAAAATTACTAAGGCTTTCTCTTTGGTTACACAAGTTTAAGAATACGTAAAAATGTGTGGTTACAACATTTTAAAAAGTCGAGAGGTTTAAGGGGGAGATTGAAGTCATATGATTCCTTCGATGTTATACCATCCCTCCTCTAACCTCACATGCTGGATGCTGAGGCTTAAAGCTGATGTCTTCCAGTTTTATTGAGGAAAAGAAGTAAAAAATCTTCAAAAGTTACTCTTTTTATACTGATACAATAGCAGACAGATTCCAATTACAATTTTCAGGTGGAAATATTTGCTTCTCAATCATATGATGTAGACTAATACAAATGTTATTGTCATTTTGTATACACAGAGTGTATACAAAACAAAATTTAGTGTTATACATCTTTCAGACAGTAAATGAGCAGCAGCTTAGCAGTGAAATGAACATTTCCATTTTATAAAATGCAGCTGTGATCAAATGTAAACAGCATGGGAGAAGAAACATGGTGCAAAAACGCATTGATATGGAAGTTCAGAGCATTTCAAGACAAATATATATTGTGCAAAAATGCATTATTTCAGTTTGGTGTTATCAGTGTCATGCAGAGTCTATGACTTGATTTAGAGTTTTTTAAATGTTTCCTCAAATAATCTTAAACAAGCTAAGCTAACAGAGGTGAACAGTGGCTGACATGTTGTAATATTTTTTAAGCTTTACAGTCCTCCATGTTAAACTTCAAGAATGAATATAAGGATTTTACTTTCTTCATTTGACATTAACTGACCAAGTCTGTGTTATAATCACAGAGGTGTATGGGTACTATTTTTTGTATAAAAATGTAAAAACCGTATCAAAGGGTTAGATATGCTGAAGCAAAAAGTGTTACAAACACCCTTGGTCTCCTTACAGTACTGGTGTATGGAGACTGCACGTTTAAAATAAACATTTACATGTTTCTGTCTACTTGACATTAGGAAGAAAGCAGTCCTCCCCATCCCCCGGTGTATCCTTTGGAACGTGATTCTTAAGCAGCTACTTGGTCACTGCTGCTGGAGAGGTCAGGGTTCATTAGCTCTGACCCTTCCCCTACATTAAACCATTTTCTCCATGACTTAATGCTCAAATGCTGATACCCCAACCAGAGTTAAGTGAATAGGAATCCTTTAAATTGGTTAGATAAAGCAAAAAAAAAAAAAAAAAAAAAAGAGAAAAAAATGCATCCTGGATCCATTTCTTGTGTGGAATTAGTTAAAACGGTGAATAATAAAGACTCACTTGTGCTTCACTTCCAGCGCTCACATGACAGGCCAACCAATATGTGATTGTTTGTCTGGTTTACCTCAGGTTTCTGGCTTGCTTTACTAAATTCAAATGAACTGTCTGGGAGCTTAAAGAGAGATCTTAAAGCCTCGAAAAAATATAAACATGTTTTAATGAACTGATATTTTGTGTAAATGAATGCAGATTTTGTTGAAGCAGTCTGATGAGCTTTTTCAAACTCTTAATTACCTTAGGGCAGTGTTTCCCAACCTTTTTTGACTTGTGTACCCCTTTGAGCAGTATTACTTACCATGAGTTCCCCTCTCAGTCAAAAGTATTGATGATTTTCCAAAAGTGGAACATACAATAACTGATTATAAAACAAAAACTACTTTACTAAATCTTTTAACCTGAGTATTTAATTCTTAGGCATTGTATTCTTTCCATCTAAGATTAAAAAAAAAACACAAATATGTTGCCTGAAATTGGTAAGGAATCAAAAGTAAATTTAAAAAATCATATTATAAACCTGTATTAATAAAGGTTCTCTGAGTACCTAACTCCCTTATAATCACATTTAAACTTGATTAATTCTGAGCAAACTACAGAAAAAAAATTAAAGTCAGACCTATTTAATTTGTTTGACTTTGTTTTTATCAAAACGCCTGAGCTGCTTTAATGAGCTCTGATAGCTCAGTGTGAAAAACAGATGATCCCAGGCTGTTCTTTACTTCCAGTCTGTTCCTCTGCTCTGTTTTGTTGAACTCAAACATATAAGAAAAACTTACTTTTTGGTTAATAAAAGCTTGTTTAATGTTTCAATTGGATGCTCACATAGGAGAACAGATCCCAGCCCAATTTTATTTTACTACCTAAGAAATCAAATATTTTCATGTACTACCTGCAATGCACATGCGGATCAGTAGGGGTATGCGTACCCCCAGTTGGGAATGTCATGAAAAGCCTCTTTAACCAAAAACCAACCAGAAATGTTGATTGTTATTCAACAATTCAGATATTATTTGCACACAAGTTTCCTCTCTGATTTAAAAAACAAAACCACCGATTTGGAAGAAAAGAAAGGTGATAATTGACTCTGTTTAAATTATCTTTGTCCTATAAATGTTTTTTGTTTATATTTGAGCAGGCTCTACCTGTAGTACTCTAGGACGGGCTCTGTTTGGTTTTCATAGGATTTTAGTCTCCTTGTGACCGTCTCTGGTCTGTCATCATCTCTCTGGACCAAAGGCTCTCCAGTCACATCATCCAAACCCTGGAAACAGAAGATTAAAAGATGCCATTACTTCATTTATTTATCTTTATTTTTTTCTGCAAATGTTTGACCATATTTGATGAAATCTGCAAAATGTGGGCTTTGCTATAACTCATGCCTAAACCCTCAGTTAAACAGCAATCTAAAGCATTAAAAGGCATTAGTTTAACAGTTTATTTATCATTACTTTTTAAGATTATTAGTTTAATTCATTTATGTATATAAGCATTGACATTTGATTAATAAAAAAACTTGCAAAAATGGTTTAGTTTTTGATTTCTAAATGATGCAATTAGAAATATCTCTCTGCAGCTTAAAAGGGAAGGAAAGGAGACTGAAATCTATTTTTCAGAGGAGGCAAAGAAAATATTGTCTTATTTGTCTAGTATAAAGAGGAAACCACTGCATACTTAGCTACTTTGACCCAACTTGTTCTGTAAAATGTTCCTGTGCCAAACAGGAGTAGAAGCATCCAGCCCTGAACCACAAAGGTGGTGCTTGCCAACAATGAACAGGGAACCGTTTATTTAGAGATGTTACAGGCGCCACACGTGACTAAGAGAATATAAACTATAAATCATCTACCCAACCTTTCTCTCCATCTGAAGAAGAGCTTATTTTTCCATGTATTTCCCATTTTAATATTATTTCAGTTTATGGCAGATTATTTTACTTTCCTCCTTAAGCTGTGGAGTCTGACGCTGAAATGTTAATCAGAAGCACTGATTAGAGAAGTACTTCAAATGATTTCATGCATCATTTTATCACCTCTAGCATTGGTGCTGCCGCTGAAAAAAACTACTTATAAACCATATGTGCAATTTAAAAACAAAAAAAGAAACAGCACTCATTGCATTTAATGGTAACCTTGGTAGAGACAGCCTTATGATAAAATCTTTATCATTATCTAAACCTAAAAAAAAATCAATTGAAAAATAATGATTCAGTGAAGAATCTTCTTTTATGTTATTATTGTGATCATTTAAAATTTGGTTCACAATTATTACAATCTTCCAAGTCCTACATTTCCTTTTCACCATGATCAAGAAAGATCATTGTGAAGAACAACTTTTTAAATGTTCTGCTGTTTGTTTTTGTGCATCCTTTCATTGCTCTTTGAATCTCTACAAAGTAGAAACTTGTTTTTTTTCCCCCCTATCTCCATTTTACAGTTGAGCTTTTAACAAGGTCAGATTAAGCTGCCGTGGCAGCTGTGACCTGCAGAACCATTTGGCAATCTCCCTTCTGCCCGCAGCTATATTCCACCTTTATGCTGTTTTGAGTCAATACAGCTTCTCGTCAGAAATCAATATTTATTCAATCTGCTTCTGGAAAGCTTTTCCCAAGCAAAACCCACGAAAACAAACAAACTATTCACACTTAAATAAAGTTTTCTCCTGGTTGTTTGATTATTTTTTTTTACAGTAAACACCAGATATACTGATATATGTCAGAGAGGGGTAATTACAGGAACTTTAGGTGGATTGAAATCAGTATTATAGACTCTGCCACTTGGGATGTGGGTCCAACGGGAGGTCAGCCTTTCTTTGATGGTCTGGAAAGGTACATTCAAGTTGATGACTGTATCTATAGAGTAGGCATGATCAAGAGCCTCCGCCTGGGACACAGTCCGAGGAAACCCTGGGAACAAAAGACAGATAAACGGATCTAAGGAGGGCAAGTGATCAGGTGGAAAAATACAAATCTGCATACATGCAAGAACCAGTGAGATTAAAAACTCTCTTAAGTGGTTTATCTATAATTAAAAATAAGTGTTGATAGCCCACCTCTTGTGAGCTGATCTTAAACAGGCAATATTGATTAAAAAAACTCCTAATACCATCAAGCAGCCAGCCATTGTTGTCTATCTTCCTCAGGTCGTTCAGGATGAGACGGGACATGATGTCATCAGGTACCAGCTGTCCCTGATCGATGCAGGACTTCATTAACAGGCCGAGCTCTGGTGCAGACGAGAACAGAGCCATGAGATAAAGGTCGTTGTTTAGGGTTTAGGCAATGATTGTTTCAATCCAGCTTTAACAATCTCTAAGCTTATTTAAGTTATTTCCAATGAGGTTGTAAAATTTTTTGTATGTTTGACCTGGATTTTATTCACAGATTTGTGATTAAAATTTCAAACAATCACAATCAAAATATAACCAATAAATAGAGTCCAACTGCATGTAGCTCGACCTAAGTAAAACTACAGGCCTCTAAGGGCAGCAGAACAAAGTATAAAGCATATTTAGCTCAGAAAATAACATGCCCAGCTTTAAACATCTCACCAGCAAAGCAACAGATACTTGAAATAAGATCATTATGGAGCTTAATGCTAATAGGTCTTAGGACGGCTGCTGAAAGTGTGGAGGATCCCCCTCCTGCAGGACATTAAGAAATACAGCCATGGACAACAGTGTCTCCCATCAATGCACAGGGTAGGTATTAGAATGGTCTAGTCAAAGTCCAGCAGTATATCTGAATGGGCATCTGTGCCAAACTAATCTCCAGGCTGTCCGACTCCACTGTTAAGAAGAAAAGAATCTGTAAAACTTTCAGATTGTTGATAAGTAAAGCTTGAAAGGATGACCCTACAAAGTAAGGCCACTGGGGAGATTGAATACAAATGCATGCCACACTTTTAAGATTTTTATTTGTAAGTTAAAAGACAAAAAAAATCTAATCTGACAAAAGAATGTCTTTGAACATTACAGCTATCTATGACTATCACATAAAATATACATACATGGAAATACATGGCTTCAGATGGTTTTAGTGTCAGCATTGTGCTATTCAACACACACTAAAGATGTTTGGTAGATAGAATAATAAGATACGCATTTAGATTTTTTTTTTTTTTATACAATGATTACTTTATGTTTATTTTATGGTTTTAGTAAACACAAGCCTACTGATACTTTCAATAATTATTCTTTTTTTTATTCAATTAATCTAAAAATAAGTACTTTTAGTAACTTGTAATTATAGATTTATAATATAAATATTTTTATCTTAAATGGAAAATATTTTTGTAGTTTTGTATTCATTTCTGCAATGATTATGTTTTTTTGTTTTTTTTAGCAAATAACCCAACTTAGAGTCTATGTACCATTAATGTAGGTAAAGATTTGATCTGACTACCAGATTAGTTTATGTTTATTTCAATAATCGATTCATCTGATGTTGCTTAGCCTTACACATGAACTGGTGCTACCATATTCGGCCACTAAAGAGAGCAAGCATGCATTTGACAGCAGACAACATCTTCCATGAAAAATTTGTGGAAATGCTAGTTAGTGGAGGAATGTTAATGCATCTTTATTAAAAGGTTTGCAGAGAAGAAATTAAGCACTGCAAGTTAAATAATTTAGCAACAAAGGATCAGATATCCCCAGGGAAGGTAAGAATAAACTGTTTTTTATAACACTGCAGTATGGTTGCAAACAATGCAAAGTTTGTGTGAAAAGGACGTTTTTTACAACGGTAAAAATGTACTCGTACTCGTACTCGTCGTCTCCCGCTTTATCCGGAACCGGGTCGCGGGGGCAGCAGACTAAGCAGAGACTCCCAGACTTCCCTCTCCGCAGACACCTCCTCCAGCTCTGTTGGGGGAAGCCCTAGGCGCTCCCAGGCCAGCCGAGAGACATAGTCTCTCCAGCGTGTCCTGGGCCGTCCCCTGGGCCTCCTCCCGGTGGGACATGCCTGGAACACCTCCCGAGGGAGGCGTCCAGGGGGCATCCGAAGAAGATGTCCGAGCCACCTCAACTGACTCCTCTCGATGTGGAGGAGAACCGGCTCTACACTGAGCCTCTCCCGAATGACCGAGCTCCTCACCCTATCTCTAAGGGAGAGCCCAGCCACCCTGCGGAGAAAGCTCATTTCAGCCGCTTGTATCCGGGATCTCGTTCTTTCGGTCATGATCCAAATTTCATGACCATAGGTGAGGGTAGGAACGTAGACCGACCGGTAAATTGAGAGCTTTGCCTTTTCGCTCAGCTCTCTCTTCACCAGGACAGACCGGTGCAGCGTCCGCATTATTGCAGCAGCCGCACCGATCCGTCTATCGATCTCCCGCTCCATTCTTCCCTCACTCGTGAACAGGACCCCAAGATACTTGAACTCCTCCACTTGAGGCAAGGACTCCCCTCCAACCCGAAGGGGACATGCCACCTTTTTCCGGTCGAGAACCATGGCCTCGGAGTAAAAATGTGTTTCACACAATTCAAAATACACAAATATTACTTTGAAACAGAACACAGAAAGTTCAAAAGCAGGCCTCTGGGAGCCGTTGAGCTCTTAGATTATTGTTTTATGATCTGTTTTATGGTTTTTTTAAACCTACAACTTTATCTGTGAGCCGTCTGCCATGTTCCCTGGTCTGCATGGGACTGATGTTTGTTCACTTACAAACTTCTGAAGCCTTCATAACACCGGCTGTAATTTTCTAGAGGTTCATTTAAACACAGCTGGACTCTACTTGCTATTTAGGCAACTAGATGAATTTTATTTAGGGGTATTAGAGTAAAGTAGGCCGAATACAAAATTTTCTATTTTGATTCTTTTATTTTTTTATTGTTAAATCTAATTAGAATGCACAAGTCTGCATTGAACTTTCACATAAAAAAGTAATTAACGAAATGAAAACGTAAAAGTTCAGCAGGACTGAATCGTTTTACGAGGCGCTATGCAAAAGAATAAAAGCAGGGCAAGGCAAGGCAAGTTTATTTGTATAGCCCGTTTCAGTAACAAGAGAATTCTAAGAGCTGTACATCAACAAAACTTACAATGCAACAGGATTAAGTACATTCCAGCAGCACAGTGGAGCAAAAAAACTTACGGATAAAGGACATTTGAAAGGTGAAAGCCTTTTTTTTGCTTATTCATTTTCACTGATGTAGGTCAAAATCCAACTGAAGGAAGTGATTTTCTAACAAGTCTTGCTGAAACTTCCTGACTGCTGCCGACGTGAACACGACACAGTGCAAGAGGTCAAACTTTATAATCAAACACAAGAAGAAAACTTCAAGGTTTTCTTTGTATTGGTTTAGACAAACTAGGTCAAACGCCTCCAGAAAAAAAAGTAAAAGCCATCAGTGTAATTCTAACACGATCGTTATGCAAACCTTAAATACGAAGAAAAGACTTAAACCTTAATCTAAATATAATGGAAATGAGCAGCACAATCAAAGTCCAAGGAATGATGTGGCAATTTCAATTAAGCATTATCAGTACCCATTTAACAAAAGGCACTAAATATGAATCAATGTGTTCAAATAACACTTTAAAAAACATGCTTGCAACGGATTATGATTACATTTAAACTCAAACTTAATGCACATTTACTGAGTAAACATATTACTCCATGTGGCCCATATCAGCCGTTATTAAATGCTGCTTTATTATTTAATCATTATAGATGAAGAATTTAAATTTAACCGGTGAAACTTGGATAGGAATCAAGCCTCCAGATTTAGTGTAGATCTGGCATCCTCTGTCAGTATAGTGGATTTTCTGTAGTGCAGCTGTTATAGAAAACTTCTTTATCAGCAGTCCTCCCAGGGAGCAAAAGTTCAAAGTTACACCTTCTTTTACAGCTTTTTTTAAAATAGTTTACACCAATATGAAATTAAGAAGCAGGGGCTGCCTTCCAAAGTTCAGGTGTTTGGTGTAAATGTTTGCAGTATAAACATAAAAAAGGACACCTATTAACCCTGCAAACCTGTTTTAACTTAAACTTGAGTTTTATCCCCCTGATCTGAGGTATGTAGCTGGAAGATAAGAAATGTATAAGGGTGGTGCTCTTATCACAGCATGCAGAACACAACTAACTGCCTTTTTCTGCAAAATGAAACAGCAAACTTTGAAAGGAGAGTGAGGAAAAGTACAGGGAATTTATAAATGACAGGGAGAATATATATTTCTGATGTTTTTTTGTTTTTTTATCTTACCTGTTTTTTCCTTGATGTTGGCTCTTAAAATGTCCCCACTAGACATGTGCTGCAGTCCAAAACTTTTGGTAATGCGAGCTGACACGGTTCCCTTCCCCGATCCTGGAGGTCCCATGATGACAGCGCGGATCACTCTCTGCAGAACCATGATTCCCAACAGACGTGCTGCACAATTAAGAGTTAAACCCTCTTCTTGATTGCTTCAATCACACTGGGTCGAAGCAAGTAGAAAGACAGATAGTGGTGTTTTTTTTTTTTTTTTTTTTTTTTGCAAACTACGCAACAATGGGGCGAGTCTTAAAGCAGGCAGTGTCAGTGCTCTGTTCCTTGGGCTCTGCTTTGACTAAAAGGAGGAGGAGGAGACAGAGGAGGATAAAGGAAAGCAGAGCCAACTCAGCCAGCAGAGGCAGATGAAGATCTGTGCAGGAAGAATAACATGTGCAGAAACAAGACTCCTTGTGTCACCGCTTTTGCTTTTAATAGCGATCCTTTTATTGTATAATGCGGTTATATAAATGGTGTGCGGAGCTAAGGCAGCATGTAGGGAAGCTCATTAATCCTTTCCCAGCCTCGATGCTTTTGATCGAACAAACCTGCAGCTCTGCAAGAACGAAAAATTCCAGCTGCTGAATCACACTGGCCAAAACCATTATTTAGTGAAATAAAAAATATACAAATATGAGCAAAAAAAACGTGCGGTTGTACCACTGTTTGGGTTAGGTTCCTTTGGCAATTGTTTTAGCCACGCCCATTTATAATTTAATGAACGGCCGCCTATGAGCACCGCTGGGGATTCGCTCTTTCACAGGCATCCGGTGGATGGCCTGGGCTTTGGTGGCAACCAGGTGGAGTGAGGTGTTTTTTTTTCTCTCTCTTAAAGAGATAGCTGCGTACAAGGACGAGAAAAAATAAACAAAAAATTAAGAAAAAACTCACTACAAATCTAGTCCTCAAAATATCACACCTTTCTCTTTAAGGTGTCATACATTTTCCATTGGGTACTTTTCTAAACATGACTATGCATTCCTAATGATTTTACAGCGTGAAGTACCTTGATGCAAACATCAAAATATGTCATGAATTTCTGACAGAATCGGACTATTAAAGAGGTAATTTTCTGCTAAACAGTCTGTGATCTCTAACTAGTCTCCAACTAGTCCTTTGCTCCTGTATATTGTTAGCCACTGCAAACATAAATAGATGACACAAATCAGGATTTTAACTGAATCAAAGATTTCCAGAGATCTATTGATAGTTGGTAAAATTGTCTCTATTTATGGCCAAAGTGGGCAGGCAGGCAAAGGTATGCCTCAGGAATGCCCTGTGAGTGAACTGAGACAACGCCTCGCAATGCGTCCGGTTGCCTTGCCGGATGACTAATGGAGCGCAGCCAATTTATGGCGATAGGAGCCCTTTAAGAGCACAGGTTTTTAAACCGGAAAACGATGTTGGGTTACGAATGAGAGTAAAATAAAGGGTAGTTTCGCAGTTCTTTGGCTTTGGCTAGACCAGGGTCTTCAATGTTTTCCAAACCAAGGACCCCCCAGAGGCTTGGCCAGAATTTTTTACCCAATGTACACTGAGGGGTGACTGAAAGCGGATCGGCACCAGAACCTCAGGGTAAATCTACACTGTTCCAACAGGAAAATTAACAAGCACAACATCCATATTCGCTAAATAAAGACAAACTATACTTTCCAATAGCCTTTGCTAACAAATATACGCATACATTTTTACATCCATGCTTTCTAGATAGTGGCTTTCTAGTATAGTGGATACAATTCTCTCAGGTTTGAGTTCTGGGGCAAACATCTCTTCCTTTGTCATTACTTACCTACTCTTATTAACAATAATTCTGCATAAAATGTATATTTACAAGCACTAATATATACACAAATTGATTATTAAATTTTTATTAAAATAGTTATTTATCTATGGTTTCACAGAGGACTCCTAGATGACTTTCAGAGACACAAAATTTTCTCTTAACCCTCTATAACACAAAATCTAGTTCTGAAAAGAGCATGAATGATCATCTTTAATAATATTATATTGATGTGCATAATTAACCAAATTGTTTTTGTTGTCAAGTAATTGTTAATGTATGAAAAATGAAAATGTTTTGAATATTCCACTTGGGAATATTACTGCTGCCACCGTCTGGGTGGCCAATGATTAGCTAAGGGTATGAATGTATATATGTATGTATATGTATATACATATACATACATACATATATATATATATATATATATATATATATATATATATATATATATATATATATATATATATATATATATATATATATATACTCACAGAAATATATTTAATTAAAGCATGAAAGATGCAAAGGCAAAATCAAACAATGAACTTAAAAAAAGTAAAGGTTACACAAATAAAATAACAAAAAAATATAACTTTTTGGGTTAAATAACAAATCAAAGTAACATATTAAAGAAAAAGAAATTAGTATTTTTATTTTATTTTTATTTTTTTTATTTTTTTTTTTTGCCATTTTAGCAACCATTAGCTCATAAACTAACTTTACCGCAGTGAGTTCTCTCCTTCGTTTGACCCTCGCGGCTCGCTGTAGTCCCGCCTCTGAGTTTTACCTCTTATCCTGTACAAACACACGTGGATTTTTACCTACGCCAACAACCATCAACAACAACATGGCAAGCCACGGACTCACCTACGAAGGCTGCAATTTCTTCCGACAGCGGCTAGTTCTATCGACACTTAGTGGAAAGCATGTCAAAATTAAAAACATCCGCTCCAGGGACGACGAGCCGGGGCTTCGCGGTGAGAAACAGCCCCGCTGTTAGCTCGGAGGCTAACAGGCTAGCTGCTACGCAGTTGGGAGTGTGTGTTTACAGGAGGCGACCAAAAGGGGGGGGGAATGATAGCGCACATTACCAGACTATGGGATTGATTTTTACCAGAACGCTTTACAATACATATATCAGAGTTATGTGAGTTATGTTGTTAATAGATATAGTAATGTATCCCCCCCTTTTTTTTTTAGGATTTTTTTTTTTATTTAAACATGAAAAAACTTATGCGTTTGTTAACTTGCCCTTTGTAATTTTATTTTCTGTTTTAGATTTTGAAGCCAGCTTCATCAGACTTTTGGACAAAGTCACCAATGGCTCCAGAATAGAGATAAATCAAACTGGTAAGCATTAACATTAAGACACTTTATCTTTCTCACTTAAATGATTTGTTTAAAATATCCTGTTTGGTTGCAATCTATGTCAGTATCTTATTTTCAATGTGTCCATTAGGTACTGTGTTATTCTACCAGCCTGGCTTGCTGTATGGAGGCTCTGTGGAACATGAATGTAATCCCCAGCGTTCAATAGGATACTATCTGGAGGCTCTGCTTATGCTGGCCCCTTTTATGAAAAATCCTCTAAAGGCAAATCTGAGGGGCGTAACAAATGATCCCATTGATCCATCGGTAAGTTTGAACTCTATGGAAGGTTTATTTCCTGATCACTTCATTAGGGCTTCAACATAGTCATAAAACATATGCAAACGTTTAATTTGGTCTGGTTAAGTACAACACAAAGACATTTCTTAAAATTGTTTATATTAGCAGATTTTATCCAGTTTTCCTTCTGTTGGAACTAGAGCTGGGTGATTGATGAATCATAATTAATTTTTATGAAGATTTTCTGTTTTCATTAATGCACTTCTTGGGCTTCCATAGATCAAAGTGACATTATTTAATCACTTTTTGTTTCCTAGATGTGTACTTATAACTGATAAACTAGCTGAATTTGTGCAGCCTTCATTTAGTTTATTATATTTTTATTGTTTGTTGCGAAACATAGTTTAACAGCTTATACTTGGTCACCTTTTAAAAGGGGAAAATGAATCAAAGATTGGATTTTTTGTATTGTATTTATTGTGTTTGTGTGTGTATATATAAATACATATCATTATATTATCTGTATTACCCAGAACTAGTTTCAGTTATTTAATCTTTCATCTTTGACCTTCATTTTTTTTTTCTTGGTTAGTTTAGTTATATTTTTGCCATAAACTCTATGTGAGCTTTGTATTTTGGATCATGAAATGGATGTAAAGAACGGAGAACTCTGAATATGTGCAGAAACGCCGTGTTCATGAGCTAAACTATACGTAACTGATGTTTGCTGTAAAACCTGACTACAAGTCCAAACTCTTGGTAATTGATCAGATAGAGAAGATGACTTGTAAATGCAACCATTCAAAGCTGTTTAACAGGGCTAATGGGTTTGCATGAAAGATTTATTTTCCATTGTCTCCAGTGTCCTTGTCTGCCTGTATGCTGACCTTTTCTCACTGTTTTGGGTTACAGTCCTATGCTTCTGCAACTGCCTGGTCCCTGTTGTAGAAATGTCATTTATATGGAGACTTAATTATTTACCTCATTTCTTTTGTTTCCCTTTCAAGTTAATAAGCTAAATATGCATCATCTTATTGTTATTATTGGCTCTTTATCCTCTAGGTTGACCTGTTGAAGTCCACAGCTCTTCCTCTGATGAAGAAGTTTGGAATCGATGGAGAATCATTCGATCTGAAGGTGAGGGATTTGGTACTGCATTAACAGGAACAGTATGGCGGAATCGTCTTTTGCAGGAAATGCATTTGCATACAAAAGCAAATGCATGAGGATACACCCATGTGAGCAAGCCTATTTTGACTATTGCCGTGCTGCTGCTCCCTCAGGTGGTGAAGAGAGGGATGGCACCTGGTGGAGGAGGAGAAGTAGTCTTTACGTGTCCAGTCCGCAAAACCATCAGGCCAGTGCAGCTGACCGAGCCAGGAAAGATCAAGAGAATCCGAGGAGTGGCGTATCCTTCTCTGGCTAATTTCTTTCTTTTTTCTTTTGGTTTGCATTTATATGATACGTTAACAAAGAACGATTGCTCTAATGTTAATCTAGTACCACAATTTCTGTTTTGGATTAAAACACCATGGTGATGATGAATGAAAGTGTTTCTTGCTGCTAAAGGTGGTTCCTGTTTTTTTTCTCCTAATAATTTTGTTTTCTAGCATTGATTTATAGCCTGGGTGCCATTCCGAACTTAGTCCCGCCCACAAGGTTTGAGGTCGGGAAGTTCGGTCTGGCTCTGCTCCATAGTAGCGCGAGTATGATCGCCCACCCTCTTCTTATTCTAGGTGCGCAACTGCACGCTTTGATTTTTGTTGACAACAACTATGCCTGGCTTAACATACGTCACGCACTCCGTTGCTCTTATTGGTTGTAGGTCTATCCAATTGAGTGCAGAGGCATTTTTTTTCCTGGTCCGTTCAAAACACGCCCCATAATCACAGCTCTATGGAGCAGTATCAGACTCATATTCTGACTAGAATTGAGTAGGACTACGTCAGGCTAATTGATTTAAGTATTTACTCACTAAATGTTGGAGCTCCTTGACTTTTACTCTCAGATATTCGGTCCGAGTTTCTCCTCAGATGGGAAACAGGATTGTAGAATCAGCCAGGAGCGTCCTGAACAAGTTCCTTCCTGACATCTACATCTACACAGACCACATGAAAGGAGCCAACTCTGGAAAGTGAGTCTCTCTGTTCATGTAGTCTTCCAAATATTTTCTTTTTTATTAAACCTTCATTTATTAAACTTGGAGAGAGGAGCTGCTCTTTAAATACCATTTATTTAGGTACTTAAATTGTTTTTGTCATCTGCAGATCGCCTGGTTTTGGTCTAACGTTGGTGGCAGAAACCCTGGACGGCTGCTTCCTCAGTGCAGAGATGTCCTCCACCCCACAGGGGCAAGGAGACCCGGTCCTGCCAGAAGACCTTGGCAGGAATTGTGCCAAATTGCTCTTAGAAGAGGTTTACAGGGTATGGTTTTTAAATACTCTGATTTCCATAGTAAAAATTCACCTGACATTGTTTTAAAATGGGTTGCCTTTACAGGAAAACACGGGTCTGTTTGTCTGTCCTTATTTTAGAAAGTAATGAGATGGTTAAGGCAGATCATGAGACAATCAGACCAAATTATTACTGTTTTTAAACAGCTGGTAACAATTAATCTGTTAGATATATGTGTGAGGAAAAAAAGTAAGATTCCTTTTAGCTAGAGAAAGTCTTCAATTAAGAAACATTTTCCTTATTGCAGTAGTGCGAGTGTCTTCAATCAACACCAGTCATGTTCAGCAGACATCTCTGCTTCAGTTCAGGGTTAAACTGGTTCTACAGAGGAGCTTTATTCTTTAGCTTTTTCAGTTGTTTTCAAACAACTGCTGGACTCAGGCTGACAGTGGATGAGAGGCGGGATACACCTGGAGCAGGTTAGCAGTCCGTTACAGGGCAACACAGACACGAAGGAACCCAGGAACGGATGCAGAGAACATGTATGGGATAGAAAAAGGAAGGAGCGACTGGTTGGATTTGTTGAGTTTTGCTTTATCATAAACTAACACTTGTTTATCCTCTCAAAATCCACACGGTCGCCCGGCGACCCTGTGGATATTTAGTGAGGGTAATAACTCAGAATGCATAAAATTCCACCGGTAAAATTTTTACCAATATAGACATGTTAGAGATCATTGGAAAGCTTAGATTCTCCACAATTCAACCACCAAGATCATTTTATGGACACAGCGAGCACCAAAGTACAAACAGATATAGCAGCATGGCAAAATGTAAACATGACAAAGTGTCCACAGCTACATACTTTTGAAGGCATCCAGAAGCTGTTTTATATATCCAATCTTCAATTCTTTATACTCTAGTCGTCCATAAGGGTCCACAGATTAAAAGTAATCCAACATATTAATAATAACAATATTCCATGATGAGAAAATCATCTATAACCTCTGGTTTTTGACATCAGAAAATTCAGCTGGTCAAAGCTTATTCTCGACATCTTGGTAATATTTACTTCTAATACTTATTTCCTCGGTTGTTAGCCCAGGATGTTTGGTATGGTTCTTTAGATCGTCTTCTTATCTAAAAGACAAAAGTGTCTAGATATTTTTATGACGCGATTTAAGCAAGATAAAGTCCCCGAAATTTCACCTCCGGTTCACTTCCTGTCAGCCAGTGACGCATGTAATGCAGAAACTAGAGGGTGTTAGCGTTCAAATAATGTATTGCACACGTTATTGTTAAGTTGTAAGTAGCATACTGTGCATGTATGAGATGTAAGGAATGGGAGGCGGGGCTGGATCTGTGTTTCCTTCTTCATGGAGTGGTGTGATGAGCGCGGGAGCGCATGTTGTTAACTGTTAATGGCGACCATTAAAATGTGGATGTTAACGTCAGTAGTGTGATTATTGGGCCAACATTGGTAGCAGAGGATGGCCGCTGCTGGAAATTACAAAGTTCCCCCACCGTTCGACGAGAAGACGTCTTACGAAAGTTGGAAAAATGAAATTGAAATCTGGAGACTTGTTACCGACTTGGACAAAAAGAAGCAGGCCCTGGCGGTTACCCTGTCGTTATCAGGAAGAGCGGGAGAAAGCGCGCTGGAAATCGCTGCGGAACATCTCAACGACGATACAGGAATGAGTGTTCTTTTAGACAAGTTGGATTCAGTGTTTTTAAAAGAAGAAAAGGATCGACAGTACGAAGCTTACACGGAGTTTGACCGGATCGACAGACGCGGCGACACGTCCATGATGGATTACATTATCGAATTTGAACGACGGTACAACAAGTTACGTAAGTTCAAAATGGAACTACCGGATGCAGTGTTAGCATTCAAGCTATTAGACACCGCGGGGCTAAACGTTAAAGACAAACAGCTAGCTCTTACCGCCTGTTCCACTGTATCTTTTGACAACATGAAATCGGCTTTGAGAAGAATCTTCGGTGATAATGTCTATCCTCCACAAGAGGGCGACTCAGCCTTTTTCACCAAATACACAGGCAAGCGTGAACGGAGTTCAAACTCGGAGCAAAGCCCAAGAACAGCTGCAGGGACTAATCCACTCGACAAATACGGGAGAAGAACTAAATGTGCAATATGTCAGAGCACTTTTCACTGGGCAAAAGACTGCCCCAATAAAAGAGAACATGTGAAGCTAACAAATGTTGAGGGATCAAAAGACAACGTTGAGGAATGTAATATTACTCTGTTTTCAGACGAATCCACATCTGACACACAGATCTTCATGGTAGAAGCTTTGGGCTCTGCTGTGATTGACACTGCCTGTACAAGAACTGTGTGTGGTGAAAAATGGCTTGCAGATTATGTAAGTGGGTTGCCTCAGAGAGAATTAATGAAGATTAAAGATGAAAAAAGTGCAAGACCTTTCCGGTTTGGGGATGGAAAACTGGTGCAATCCACAAGAAAGGTGACTATTCCCGCAACAATAGGAAAAACTAAATGCAACATTGAGACAGAAGTAGTTCCAGCAGATATACCGATGCTTTTGAGCAAAACATCACTGAAGAGAGCGAGTGCTGTTTTAGACATTGCTCAAGACAAAGCAATGATGTTTGACCAACCTGTAAAACTTGAACTGACATCTTCTGGACATTATTGTGTAAACTTAAGAAAGGAAAGGATCAATAATGAAAGCCAGTTTAAACAAAGTGAGACACCAAATGATGAAGATGAAATTCTCATTGTGACAGAAAACATGGCAACAAAAGAAAAAAAAAAACAGTACTGCTAAAGCTACATAAACAATTTGGACATGCCTCAGTTGACAGACT
Organism: Cyprinodon tularosa; assembly: GCF_016077235.1. Classification (NCBI taxonomy): domain Eukaryota; kingdom Metazoa; phylum Chordata; class Actinopteri; order Cyprinodontiformes; family Cyprinodontidae; genus Cyprinodon; species Cyprinodon tularosa. The sequence continues at coordinate 1,534,093 of NW_024038715.1, forward strand.
ACAAAAGCTCTTATCTTGCTCAGGCAACACCGATGATGAAAGCATTACAATCCTCAAGGAAATTGTAAAAAACTGTGAAATATGCATCCGGTACAGTAGAGCAAAACCTAAACCTGCAGTGGGCTTACCCATGGCTTCAACGTATAATGAAACTGTAGCGGTGGACTTACATGAGCTTGAGCCAGGTTTGTGGTATCTGCATGCCATCGACCATTTTACAAGATTCAGTGCAGGGAGCATTATCACCACAAAAAGACCCAAAGAGATCGTGAAGCACTTTATTCACTGCTGGATAAGCGTTCATGGCCCACCATGCAGATTATTCACTGACAATGGAGGTGAATTTAACAACGAAGAAATAAGAGACATGGCTGAACATTTTAACATTGAGGTTAAAGCCACTGCTGGATACAGTCCATGGAGCAACGGCCTACTGGAAAGACACAATCAGATTCTCACTGAAATGCTACTCAAGGTAAAGAGAGACAACAAATGTGACTGGAAAATGGCTCTGGACTGGGCTTTGATGGCAAAAAACAGCATGCACAATGTACATGGCTACAGTCCATATCAACTTGTTTTTGGTCAAAACCCAAACCTGCCTTCAGTTCTAATTGATAGACCTCCAGCATTGGAAACTGATGTCAACACATGGATGGGTCATCACACTGCAACACTGCATGGTATGAGAAAAGCCTTTGCTGAGGCTGAATGTTCTGAGAGGATCCGAAGAGCCCTCCGAAAACAGCTGCGACCCACAGATGACAAATATGAAACAGGAGACAAAGTCTATTACAAACGTACAGACTATCAGGAGTGGAAAGGGCCAGGTGTGGTTATTGGCCAAGATGGTGTAGTAATATTCGTCAGGCATGGTGGAACGTATGTCAGAGTACACCAGTCTAGGCTGAGAAAAATGAATGAGACACAAGAGAAACTAGGGGAAAGCGAAAGCAAAAATCCATTTAAAACGGATGACCACCTTTCAAAGACACCAGCAGCGGTACTTGATGAAGAACATGACTTTGAAAGTGAACATGAGGAGGAGATGGCACCAACAAGCAATGAATCACTTGGTGTTGCAGAAAACAGTGAATCCTCCTGTGATCCAGTACAACCTGAAGGGGATGGTCTTCCAATGACACACACAACTGTAAGTGAAGGAATAAAACTAAAAGCTGGACAAGGAATTAAATTCACAGACAAAGAAACAGGTCAAAAATATGCTGGAAAAATAACAAGCCGTGCAGGGAAAGCCAGTGGGAAACACAAAAACTGGTACAACTTAGAATATACTGAGCCAGAGGAAATTGCTGGATCTACAGGATCCATTGATATGGGACAAGTAAGTTAAAACAAACAAAAAGACTATTGTTCCTTACATAAGTTAAGTTCAAGTAAATGGAGTTAAAATAAGTAAAGTGACTATTGTTCCTTACATAAGTTAAGTTCAAGTAAATGGAGTTAAAATAAGTAAAATGACTATTGTTCCTTACATAAGTTAAGTTCAAGTAAATGGAGTTAAAATAAGTAAAATGACTATTGTTCCTTACATAAGTTAAGTTCAAGTAAATGGAGTTAAAATAAGTAAAGTTAGAATGCTAAAATTTCTTCAGCCTGTTATGTGTTCTTTAAAGAAAGAGGGGAGATTGTTAAGTTGTAAGTAGCATACTGTGCATGTATGAGATGTAAGGAATGGGAGGCGGGGCTGGATCTGTGTTTCCTTCTTCATGGAGTGGTGTGATGAGCGCGGGAGCGCATGTTGTTAACTGTTATTGGCGACCATTAAAGTGTGGATGTTAACGTCAGTAGTGTGATTATTGAGCCAACAGTTATTTGGGCTTACAGTTCCTAAGTTATTTGCTTTTCCATTTGGTTATGCAAAATAGGCTTACCCAAAACGAGGTGGTTGTTAAGAGGTTAATGTTCAAAATTACGATGGATTGGGTGAAAAGGCTGCACCATGGTACAAAACCTGAACCATAACTCTGAAAGCCACATCTGTTATGAAGCTGAAATTTGTTGAGTTTGAAAAAGTTTTTAGTGTAAGTAAATACATGGGAAACGTTTCACAAGTAGAAATGAGGGCTTTAGCCGAAAAATATACAACTAGTGTTGATGATATTGTGTTGCATTTATAATTTTAGCTTTGTGCTTTTGCTCCTCTGGCCTGGACTACTCACCCACGTGAGCTTTACGGCTAAAGCTTTATGCTTTTAGAACCGTAAATCTGAACATTTGTTCAAGATTGTGTTTAGTACCTTTCCTTCTGGAAACTCATTGGAGATTCCTGACATACATAAGATGGACATATTGGCCTCTGTTTGTGCGAATTGCTGCCTTTGTTTCCCCACATTCTCTTGTAATGACTTGTCTGCAGATCAGCTGAGAAAATGTTTCCCACCATCTATGGCTCAGTATTGTGATGGTGGTTTGCAAGATGTCATATGCTGAGTAGTCTTGACCAAAAAAAGAAGAGAATAAATGGATTAAAATCGAAAGAGAATAGGTTGACGATGAGATAGAAAAATTAATAATACAACACATTCTAGGTTGTGTTGTTGCATATATCTAAAGTCCTCCTGGTTTAATGGCTTTTTAAATCTCCCTTTACACCAGTCTAGTATAACATTGTTGCTAAGTCCTGTCTCCATGTGCAGAAAACAACAACCTTCAGTGTGTTCTGACACTTTTTCTCCTCCGTGCATCAATGTACCTGTCCCTTCCCTGGATGATAATAATTATATTATATACACTATAGCATTTTATATACACTATATCATTTTCCTCATCTACCACACCATTTACACTGCTTTAAACACCCAACAATCCTTTGCTGCATCAAAGCCACTGCCACATGCCCAAACGATGGTCACACCTCTTAAAACGCCTTAAGAAAAAGTAAGAAGGTGGAAATTAATAGCAGCTTAATTCTAATCAGATTATGTTAAAAAGCAACCTATAATCAGTCTAAGATGATTGTGAAATACCCAGCATCCCTAGTTTTGACACAGACTTAAAGTGGAACTTAAAGTGGAACGCCGTTTTTTTTTTTTACATTGAGCTCTTGATTTTACGTTATTACATCATGTTCTACTCACCCATATGAGTTTTGTGTCATTTGGAGCCGTTCTGAAGATATTCAGACGTCATACACACTCCGCTTTTTAAAAAATATATATAATTATAAAAAAATATAACCGCGGATGTCTTGGGGACAGTGATTCATCTACATGCTATGAATGCTGGCGTACCATAAATGATAAATTATGAACATTTCAGTTTGTGCCTTCAAGTCATTTGCCCATAGGAAGACGTTACTTGGATATAACCTAATGGAATATCTTCAGAACGGCTCCAAATGACACAAAACTCATATGGGTGAGTAGAACATTATGTAATAACGTAAAATCAAGGGCCCAATGTAAAAAAAAAAAAAAAAAATGGCGTTCCCCTTTAAAGCTCCAGATTAGAGATTTTTTTGTTTTGTTTGTATGTTATGAGGCAGCCTCTTGGTTTGTTCAACAGGAACTATTGAGCAGATATCAAAAATGAAAAAAAATGTGTGAGTCTCTCCACCTGTGTGTTTGTGCTTCATGGACCACAGCTGCATTAAGCTGCTTGTTAACTGGACATACAGACAGATCGCCTCGCTTGTTGATGGGTAAAATATGCAGCTTCTACAGAGCGTTTACAATAACGGCTTGTGTCTTTAGCATTTCCCCACACGGCTGCGAAGCTCAGGCCTCTCCCATCGGAGCCATGTGAGTCCAGTTAGCTGGTCAGGGTAGCGCTCATTAACTCTGAAAGAGGAATATTGTTGAGGCATCCTCTTAACTCCAGGCGACAGTGCAAGGCAAACCAGTTTCTCTTTGCTGCGTTCCAGAGGGGTAAGTTTTGAAATGTGTCCGTTTCAAAAAGGCTAAAGCTCGTGGAACGTAGTTTAGTTTTACGTTTCAGTATTTTTTCCTTTGTCTTTTCTTATATTTCTAAAGTTGGCAAAGAAAATCAGAAACAGCAGAAAGAGCATCTCAGTGAAAGCTGGTATTGGAAACGTTTTTTCTTAATTTTAGAAAACTGTTCAGGATTAGTGTTTGGGGGCAGGCATGGGTGCCCTCCATGTTTCTGTTTATTTTATGGTTAATCAGTAAAACCAGCTAGTAGCGCACCGTCCAAACACTGCGGACAACTTGTTTTCTAAAGCAACGTCAACACTCAACAGGAGCTGATGTAAGTGCCGCGCTCTATTACAGCTTCATCTTTCTGTATTTCTTTACACAATCTCGATATGCTTAATTTAGATTTTTTATTTAATCCAAATATTAAAAAAAATATTAAACCAGGATTAGTAAGAAATGCTTTGGCTTTAACTCATTTCTGCTCACTAATAAAATATTAAAACCAACCTTGGTCGCACCAGATTTAAAGGATTGATTAATTTATCACTTTTTAACCATAAAGTTCTGCTTTTTAAAGAAATAATATCGCTCTGTGGGCTTAAGGGGCTTTTCCATCAGTAGCTTTGTGGTGACTTTTGGCCTCCTTACACAAAAGTCACAGGCAGGGGGTGAAAATGAAGGTTTTGAATTCAAATCTAGTCTCATAGTTTGCTCTGCTGCAAGTGGAAATGAACAGCTTTCTCAGATTTTTATTCCTGGAGACAAATTGTTTGCTTTTTAGTCACTATAAATTTTTTTAAGCTATTAGTTGATTTTTAGTCAAATGGTAATTCTTTTATTTGCTTATTCCTTCATTATTTTACAAAATTAAATAGAAAATAATGATGAATAATGCCTTTATATATAATATAGCAAAAAATAGCAATATTACCAATATCTATGTTTACAAAATGGTGGAAGAGAAGCAGTGGCACGTGTTTTAAAGCTTAATTAATTCAATTAACAAACACTTTGGCTGCCGTCGACAATATAACAGTGTTGTCATCCTTCCACAATGTTTTCAGTGTTCTAATTGCGTAATTGAATCATATTTCTGCTGACAAGCTGTCACGATGCCACAGGATTGACTGCATTACTTTGTCCAACTAGTTCTTTAGAACCACAAAATGATTTGGAGATATGGTAAAGATCTCTGCTCCTGGGTGATGATAGAAAAAAACAAACACAAATATAGTTTGGAAAACACATCTGGGTGTGTCCATTGAGAACGACCCACTTCTCACGGATTGAGGATTTTTGCATAGCTCTGGTTGAGTAACGGCTGTGGCATGTATAAACTTGAATGCACAGAGTAGATTCTCTGTCTTGTGAATGTTTGATGTGTGTGAGACATGTGGAGCGTTTGGCAAAGAGATATACAGGTGGAAAATTTTACACATCTATGACAAACACGTGCAAAGGAATGGTTAACATTTTCTTTATCCATGTTTGTCTTTAATCTCAGAATTATTTGATGGTCAGCTCTTTCTAAACATCCCCACCTCCATGACGTACTTTGCTGTTTTTCACTGCTAAAAAATAGCTTTTTTTTTTTTTTTCTCCCCTCTTTAGGGCGGCTGTGTGGATTCATCCAATCAGAGCCTGGCTCTGCTCCTGATGACCCTTGGCCAACAGGATGTGTCAAAGGTTCTGCTCGGGCCGCTGTCCCCATACACGTAAGCAGCTGTTATCCAGAACTTCCTGATCCTCCTACCCTGACAAAAAGAAGGAATTTTAAGCCTGCAGAAAGTTGGACTCTTATCTGCTGTTTCTAAATGTATTCCTTATTAACTGAAAGTTCTTCAAATTCTGTTTTTAAAAAAAGTGTTTGGAGTTAAAAAGGTGGAATAGGTGTGCACAGTTGAAATGGATTTCTGTTTCCAGACAGAAAGCCATCTCGCGCAGCAGCAGGACCATTAAAGGTATATAGTCATGCTGTAGGCTTATACTAAAAAGACCAAAATCCAGTTGATTATAATAAAATGAGGCTTTACTATCCAAACCTCCACCCTGATGGTGTTTAGGTTGTAATTTTTTACTCTAAATACACAAGATGCTGGGGTTCCTATTTAGCCTATAGCCCACTTCCCTGCAACTCCCAGCAAAATCCCCTCCAACTTCCAGCCATTAGAGTGACCCCCTCCTTCACCTGGGCGTGCATATTTTTTACTCTGACTCCACCCTTTCACTAAATTACAGGGTCTGACCAGTAGATGTCGCTTCTCTTTAGATCTTAATGTCTGCAAATCATGACAGAATATTTTAGTACAAAGATTGATGTTTAAAAAGGAATTGTAGAGCACCCGCCAAGGAAAGTGGGGAAATGTTGAATGGCTACTACTGTATGAACTGACATAAAAAAAAAAGTTTGACGCCATCTACCTGAGAAACCGTTCAACTACCACAAAGCCAGATGGTCGCCCGGGATGCAGCTTCTCAATAAGTCCTGTCCTTAAAAGTGCTAATGTTTCTATCTACTTCTCAGCATCAGAATGCTTTCTGAGCTCTGATCATTAGAGTAAAATAAAGCTGGAGCTTTAGCTTTAGTTTACTCCGATGATCAGATTGTTTTCCCAGGGAAATCCCAGGTTTTTTTTTTTCCTCTGGGAGTCAAACGTCATCTTGCCCCTTTTCACATACATTGAGTTCCGCACTCACTCGCCTCTATTGCCTCAAGTTCTTGACCAACTGTATGCACACACAGTGACACAATCCCAGTCACAGTACAAATGATAAATATACACAGAGAGGCTACTTTAAATAACAAACTGCAAATATTACGACAGCAGAACGTCGTAATTTGTCATAAAATATTTTATGCAACCAGATAGAGTTACTGGTGTGTAGAATTAAAAAGAAAACTCTAATAACTGTGTATTTTTAATCCAAACAAATGCATGCATCTTTGTAGCTACAGCTCCCCGCTGAAGGATTCATAGGCTTTGAACATTGTCCTAATTTGGCCACAAACTTCCAACACATTTTAGTGGTATTTTTTGGTATAGATCAACAAAGTATTTAATCTAAATCCAATTCTGTACCTTTCTGTGCAGTTATAGGTGCAGATCTTTTGTATCTATTAATTTCAGTAGTGACTTTATACATCTAGGTACTGAAATAAGAACTATTCTTCTCTGCAAAATCAGTCAGATGTGTCTGAAAGTCCTTCTTTTAGGTCTTGGCTCCATATTCTCTGGTGGATTTAAGTCTGATGTTTCACTGACTTACTGTATAAGCAGTTTTTGACCAGATTGGTTGTTTCTGCTGGGTGGAAAAATGCATCCTTCTCCTCACATTATGTTTCTATCAAAGAGTTTAATGTTTTGGATGTTTTTTTAGATGATTGATGATAAAGTTCTTTCTCAGATGTTCAAAGCTCATAATTTTTTCCAACCAAACCACTCCTTTATCCTTGATGAGGCTGGCCCTCCTGTTGCTGTTTGATCACTAACTGACCTCTGATGCCTTCATAAACCAGCTGCATCTCAGATTAAATTACAGCAGGCAGATAATTAGCCTAAAAATCAAGACTTAAGCGAATTTCTCAATTTTCCTCAAAAAATCCACAAATTCAAGCAAAACTTTTTGTTTGAAAAAACATTTCATATCTTGCTTTTATCTGATAATTTTGCAATGTTTAATGCTGGTCTATGTGATAAATCCCCTCTACAACACTTTGTTTGTGATTCAATGTGACCGAATAGGAGTAGCAAGGAGCATATAATCTTTTCCAAACCTCCCTTTGTATTTTTGTTTAGAGGCTGAAGCAATCATTGTTTTATGCTTTGAGGTTAAATGGATATAAAATGGAAACAGTTGAAATAATCTAATGAACCACAGAAGGGTTCAAACTGCATTTGGTAGCTCTTCTTGTCATCATAAGGAGCGAACTATGAACTGTCCATTTTCAGCTATCATGGTACCGGTGCTGTGTTCCTCTCAAGTACAGTACTATGATAACTGAAGATTGGCAGTGCCATCACAAAACACTCCCCATCTGACTCAGGTAATGTTCAAAGATTATAAAGGGATGGTTAGTGTTTTTCCTAAAAATATTTAAATTTTTGTTTTGAAAAAGTTGTATCCAACAGGAGAAGAAAGGAACCTACCATCCCTGCTTAAAGGAGACTCCAAATATGCAGGTTTTTAATGCATATCTGATAAACTCTATTTCTTATTTTTTTATTATACAGGATCGAGTTCCTGAGGCACATCAGAGATTTCTTCCAGATTATGTTCAAGATCGAAGTCCAGAAGCCTCTAGAAGACGAGCGGAAAGGAGGTGATAAAGTTCTGATGACCTGCGTCGGTGTCGGCTATAGTAATATAAGCAAAACTGTTAAATAAAATATTTTTATTTTGTAAATGTTGATTTGTGAATATTTTTTTATTTCTTTCAGCCCGATAACTTAAAAAAATTATGGCTGAAAACACTCAACTGCAAAATGTTAACAGTACAGAATATCATTGAAAATTAAGACCTGTTTAGGGAATAAACAGAATGTCTGGATTATTTCCATTCATTCAGGTTAATATCTGGCACTCATTAGATCTTCTGTTGGTTATGGGTCATCCTTTCTCCAGGCTGTATGTGAGGATATGGATGATTGAAGAAGTCAGTCTTCATGGCCACACAGCTGCATGAGGGCTTCACCGTAATTACCTGACACTTCCGTCTGCACATGCATAAAGATATAAAGAGAAGGAATTAGTGAATTTTTAATTATAAAAACACAAAGAAACCAGACATTTAAGCATTTGAGCTTAATGATTAAACTGAATCCAGCTGGGATACTGACCTCTAGCTGGTTGTAGAGGGTAAATCCAAACAGCTTCTTGTATTCCGCTTTAATATCCTTTAAATCGATCTCAGAGCGACTGACCACGATCCTCGTCAGCGTTGACTCTGTGGTTCCAGCTCCCTGAATGAAGCAGGACATAAACTGCTTCAGAAATTTCATTTATTTAATGCACTTTGCTTTAAATGTGCAGTTTCACCATTTTTTTGCTTCAGTTTCCTGCCGCCTTTGTATCAACAGTAAAACATGGCTTAACATTCCTTTCCACACCACCAACCAATAACAGGCTGATTTGGCACAAATGTATCAGACTTAGTTGGTAGCTGTTTGTTTTTAAATAGTTGATTTTTACCTTCATGGCCTTGAAGAGCCTCTCAGCGAAATATGCAGGGGCATTCTTGACACACTTAACTAGATGGAGAATAAATCAAGGTTAATATTCAAAGGATCCTAATAGATGAAGATGCCTTGTATTTGTGCTATTAAAAATTTCTCACCAATGGCAACAAGAAGTTTCTCCAAATCTCCAGACATCTCGCTCTCAATGCTTTCCTGCAGAGTTTTTTTGCTAATGTTCTTGTACTCGATCAAAGCTGAAGGAACACAACAGAAAAATGTTTTTTTACTTTTCAATATCAGTGATTGGTTTATAAAAAAAGTTGATATGCCTTTAATAGAATAGAAAATCCCTTTATTGTCCCACAATGGGGAAATTGTGGTGTTCCAGCAATAAAAGGTTATAGCAGAAGTGGTCACATAATTTGGACTTTAGAAAGTGTATAAAAATAACAGAATAAGTAACAGTTAGGAAAATAAATAAGTACTGTACAGTGTTTTTACTAAATAAATGTTCTGTATCTGGAGAGTAAATCAAACGGCTGTGGACACCTTTACAGTAATGGATGTGTGAAAAATAGCAACATTAGCTGTGCAAAATGACAGCAGCATGTTATTTAAGTGACCAAGAGAGAAACTGCATAAATCAGCATGAATTTAATGACTCTTTGAGGTTGTTGGAAGCAGTGATGGTTATAGTCTTAAAGCTGCTGGGAGGAAGGATCTGTGATAACACTCCCTGGTGCATTTAGAGTGCAGCAGGCTGTCATTGAAGGACCTTTCCAGCTCTGCAACAGCTTTATGTATGGGGTGAGAGCAGGGGCGGATCTAGAAAAATATTTATGGGGTGGCAAGAGGGGGGCAGGAATTTTTTAGGGGTGGCAACATATGGCATTTGTTTACACTGAATTTAATCACAGTTATCACAGTTTGGTGAGAATAGTATGTACAGTAAGTGTTTCATGTGAAACAGTTCATATTAATAATACATCGTACAATGTGATCTCACTTAATAGGAGATAGAAGAATGATAACACTACTTCTAGAGGGGCATTATCACAGGAAAGGTATTAAGGTAAGACACAGGTGCTGAGTCGCAGATGTGTGAGATTGACTGTCAGAGAGGCAGCTTTGCAGCATTTGCACAAGAAGAAACTATATAAAGAAAAAGTTACCTATCAGAGATCTATGGACTGAGCTGGACTAAAGTGAGCATAACTACACAGTAGAAATAAATGGGTCAAGGCACCCGAACAAGGTACCAGACATCTATGTATTGTTTGCTCTGAACACACATTTACCCCATTTGTTCCTCAGTAACTTGACATACAGCAGTTACGGCAACATTAAAGGGACATTTCATGCATGTAAATATGCTGTAGATAGAGCTGTATATGGAGGACCAACTCTGCCATATTTAAAAATAAATACAGAAATAAATAAATGCTCAATAAATAAATAATCATACAATTAATTGCCACCAAAAATACAACCAACAAATAAATGTAATTAGAAATTATATTATAATGGCAGGCAGAAATGGAAAAAGGGCAGGCAGAAAGAAATAGCGGCGAAGAAATAACTAGGGTAAAAAAAAAAACAAAGGAAGAATAAAACAGACAAAAATATTATAACATGTACATAAGTAAATACTTAAAAATATAAGTAATTAAAAAGTGAAGTTGAAGATAATAAATGACAAAAAAATTAATAAGGTAAATATTAAAAAGGTAAAGAAATAAAAAGAGTTATATACCTTTATGACTACCTGTATAATTTAATTTCTACTTACATTTATTTGTTGTTTGTATTTTTGGAGGCAATTAATTGTATGCTTATTTATTTATTGAGCATTTATTTATTTCTGTATTTATTTTTAAATATGGCAGAGTTGGTCCTCCATACTGCTGTATCAACAAATCAACAAAAAGGCGGGTTCTGTATGTTACATCAAAATCTCCACAAATCTGAAAAGAAGCAACATAAAAATACATTTTGCTTGTGAGTAGGTTCATACAGGTCATTTCTGGATAGTTTCATATTATATATACAAAAAAAGAAACAACAACACTGCTTCATAATAAGCAGGATTTACACCAGTATCACATTTTTAACTTTTAACACTTTTGATTTTATTAAAGGAAATATCAGATTTTCTCAGGTGCCAAAACAAAATGTAACAGCTCTGTAAAGGTTCACCAGAGAGCATAACATAAAGTTAACATGACTATAACAGCTGAATGCAGTTATTTCCATGTTGCTGCAAAACGCTTCACAACTTTATTTAGATCCAATGCCTTTGTGCGATTTGATTTGAGTTCAACCAAACTTGATCGTCTCTTTTCTGTCATAGTTGACCGCAAATATGTCTTTATGAGCCTGAGACGTCAGGCCTAACTAACATTATAGTTAGAGAAATAACGTTCTGCAACCTGATTTTTATCATCTCAAAATCAGCATTGCAGCTATGCTAGCAACATTGTGCTTTCATTATGATTTCATTTCTCGATAGATAGTTAATCAATTTTTACCTGTTTCATCCCGTTTCTCCTCTCCCCGTGACCCCAGGCTCCCTCGCTTTGCCCCATTCGGTTTTCAAAACAATCAGTCTCAGTCGCTCTCGCGTCATCTCGTGCTGCATTCACTGCAGTCCGACATTAGAAATTAGCGGTCGTAATTCTCAAATGATCCATAATTTATAAGCCTCGCCACCCCTACCGCCAACTGGGCTGGCAGCTGGGGGGGCAAGGCTGTCATTTAGGGTGGCATTTGCCACCCCATGCCACCCCAGTAGATCCGCCTATGGGTGGGAGACATTATCCAACAGAGAGGTTAATTTAGTTAGGATCCTTTTGTTTCCCACCTCCTGCACAGAGTCCAGAGGGCATCCAATCACAGAGCAGGACTTCCTGATCACCTTATCCAGCCGCTTTCCCTCAGCTACAGATAAGCAACTACAGCTGCAGATAAGCCTTCTGACTTCTTAGTTCTTACAATACTTCTTATTGATAAGAACTATGGCCACAGAAAAAATGACTTAATTACTATTAAACTCAATTATGCAGAGAAAGATTAAGCAACTTGGGTCAATTATTGCACAGTTGTAAAAATTCTTCTTGGAAATACTTTGTGGGTAAGCCTGTTTAATTTCCCTTAAATGGAGTCATCTGTACAGATGAATGTTAAGGAATCATGCCACCGCTGTGGAACGCCTTCATATGTCTCGACCAACTTTTGTCGTCTTATGCGACCTTGTTGATCACTGACAATTCACACGGACCACAGGCAGGTAGCTGAGTCTTCTAGCTGGAACCCAATAGTTCCTTCTTTCTCTATCCAACCAGAAGGAAACCTTCTTTTCCAGTTAGTACCCTCTCCCTCACCACATGTGAGTAAATACAAACGGCTTCTTGGTTCCCTGGGCTGTTCTTCAAGAGTCCTGAATAAATTTTCTATTAGTACCATTTTGACAGATGTTGGTTAAATACTGGCCCAGCTAAATCACTTCTACTTAAATACGTTTAAAGCAACAATAAAGTAACCTAGAACATTTAGAATGTCCCTTATGCATCATTTTGTCTCTGAACTGAGAAAAATTTAATTATATCAATAGAATAATAAGAGTTTAGCGTTTTTCTCCATTTATATATTATTTATCCCTCACTGGGACAAATAAATGGGATGACCGTCTCAATTATTCTACGCTGTCCTGTTTTGAAAAAGGAATACTTAAATATAATTAAAGGTCAATCTTATTTATAACATTCCTTCCCATGATTTCCATTTTACATGGATGGTAAAAAAAAATGAGTTAAGCTGGATATTTATTGAGAAGAAATAACAGCTAAACCCACTTTGTCGAAGCTGAGGAACACTCCTGTGGCACAAGATGTCGATGAACTTCTCCTCATCCGTTCCCCATTTCTTTTCTCCAGCCTCATACAGCACCTGTGGGGGACAAGGTTGGCCTCTTAGGGTTTCACAGGCTTTGTGGCTAAATAATTGTCAGTGAAAGCACTAGAGGGAAAGCTACCTTTAAAAGGCAGAAACCTAAGTGAAGAAGACATTAATTAAAAATATTAAAGGTTACCTTAGCGTCTGCTTTGGCTTTGGCTGCATCCACATTGGTGCTCTCATCTCTCTTTCCCTGTAAAAGCAGATGGATGCATGTGGCATTAAATCAGTGAAGATCAATCAAAAGGGGTGGCATCTCTTTCAAAAATTAACCTTAAAAGGTCTAATATATCTGCAAATAAACGTGGAGATATTTTCTCTGAATTCAACCTTCTGGTTATTCCTATTAATTTACTGTATCTTGCACAAGGTTAATTTTAAACAGAGGATTTAGATGATAAATCTTTGCCTTCCAAGCATTCAGCAATCAGCCTGTTTAGATATAGTTCCATTCTAGCAATATCTTTGGCAGGTTAATGCATCCCCACCTTCTAAATAAATGTGCTGCTGCAGGGAGTGCCGCAAACACAGCCTGGTTACAGTTTTATCTACAGTACCTCAGCCAAGATGAGAAGTCCTTGGCCATAATCTCCAGATACCTCCGACTTCAGATCATGAGTCATAACTCTTCCAGTCTCTTTAATGAAATGAAAAAATCCGACGAATTTCACATTTTTGTAAAAAACAAAACACATTCTAAACCAGCTATGAAATATTTCTGAGAAGTTTCAGTGACTAAGTTTACTTATTGACCCACCTTTCATGTATGCGTCAGACATTGCTTTAATCTGTTTGTTGGATCTGGAAGCGAAGATTTCTGTAAGAGTACTCTCAGTGGTTCCTGGACCCTGGATGTTAAAATAAAATGCAATATTTTAGTGAAAACTAAGCCTTAATGAACAAATATAACTTATTTAGGAATAAACTGTGATCATGTGTTCTTTTGACCCCAAAAACCTGATTGAAAACATAGCCTGGTGCATTAAATTCAACTGTTAAGCACATTTTGCTTTGATATTAGTGATAAATCTCACCTTCATGGCTTTCATGACTTCATGACAGTCGTAGACAGCAGGAGGCGTTACCAGAGCGACTAACAAGTCCTCAAAGTCTCCATGGGTGTCACCTTCCAGGTCAGCCACTAATGTCTAATAAGAGACATAAAATATGTTGAGTGTATGCTATTATACAAAATTAAAAATGACAAGATATTTTCTATATGGTTCCCATTAGACCCAAAAAAAACTAAACAACAACTTTCTGTTTATTAGTTTTAAATATAAAAACCCTTTATTTATGTTTATTCATTTTTATTTTGCCAACTCAAAGAAACTGATACTGCACACTGAAACAAAGTATTGGCTGCATTATGCTGTGGTGAAGCTGTTTAGGGTTAATGGGGAGTTGGTTAAAAGTAAGTATTCTGGTTTTAGCCTCTGTTAAAGGCAAAAACCGGGTTGATCCTCCAACATGAGAACTCTAAACACCCCGGCAGAGCTACAATGAAATGAGTTACGTAAAAGCAACAGTATATATGTTATATAATTCAATCTAACTTTCATTATTTGCATAAGCAAAGCTACTAGAGACGAAAACAAAAAAACAGTTGTAATGTGGTTTAAATGTATTAACATAAATACAAATGCATGTCTCACTTTTAGGTTTTGTGTTTGAAGCGTTTTTCCCCATTTATTCACTTATTTGTGTCGGTCTATCCCACCAAAAACCAAGATAGCACAAAGGGGTTTGAATACTTTTTTGAGCCCTCCCATCATCTCTAGTCACATACCCTTCCGGTGGCTTTCTGATAAGCTGCGCTGATAAGCTGACGCTGGGCGTTACTTCTTTGAGTCAGAACCTCAATCAGTGTTTTTTCTGTTGTACCTATGATGATTAAAGAAACAAGAAAAAAAAAGATTTTGCATCATTTTATCGAAATTATTGGGAAAAAAAAAATCATTTGAACTTTGCATTATGTCTCTTAAATAGGGCCTATGTGTTTCTGAATTATTACCAATTGTTTTAGTGATTTAGTGTATCTACAAAAGAGCTATAAAAGAGCCTGATGCCTGTAACTTAATAACTCACCAAGCCCCTCTATGGCTTTCCTCAGAGCAGCAACGTCTTCGTCCACCTTAAAATTTGCCTTTTCCTTGACAGTTCCTCTTGCATTAGACTAGAAAATGAATAAAAAAGTCAACACATTATATATAAGACAGGTACCAGTCAACTATGCAATGCAATTAAATACAAGTTGTTTCTTTTAGATAAAAAAAGGCCGCTTTGATTCAATAAAAAAAAGAAAAGAAAAAAAAGAAAAGCTGCGTCTTCATATTTAACCTACATATGTGCAGGGGCAGAGCTAGATGGGGGGCCAGGGGTGGCCATGGCCATCCTTAGCCAATGATTGGCTAAGGATGGCCATAAACTGTAATACTCTCAAGTGGAATATTCAAAACTTTTTGTGGTTAATTACACACATCAATATAAAAACATCAAAGACGATAAGTACAGAATTCACGCTCTGTTCAGAACTAGATTTTATATTTTATGGGGTAAAGAGAAAGACATCTAGGAGTCTTCAGTGAAATCAAAGATAAATAACAATTTTAATAAAAACTTATCAAATAATCAATTTATGTAGATATTAGTGCTTGTAAATATTAATTTTATGTAGAATGTTTATTCATACAAGTAGGTAAGTAATGAAAATGGAAAAGATTTACGCCCCAGAAATCAATTTGTTAGCAAAGGCTGTAGGAAAGTATAGTTAGTCTTTATTTAGAAAATATGGATGTTTTGCACATGTTAATTTTCCTGTTGGCACAGTGTAGATTGACCGTGAGGTTCTGGTGCTTATCCGCTTTCGGCCCCCACTCTGTGTACATTGTTTAATGCCTGGCCACCCTTATAAAAAATTTCTGGCTACACCTCTGCATATGTGGACAGCAAAGTACCGTATTTCTTTCAATATAACTGTAAGTAAACTCTGAAGGTTTAAATAAGTAAATAAGTAGGTTCAACTTACAGTTGCAGTCAGTGAGGAGGGGGAATCTAAGAGCAGGTCCAGATCATCCTGCATCACAAGTTGAGAGAAATTGCATTTTATTCCCAACAAAAACATCAGATTAAATAATAACAGGTATTTTTCAAAAACTCACCCAAACAGAGTCAGACATCTTTGTGTTTGCTTTTTGTTTATTGTAGAGTAAAACGTTTAGACCTAGAAAGAGGAACAAATATCTTATAAGTATCAATATAACTCTTTAACTGATCCGCTTTATCTCTCTTGGTTTAAGTTTTTCAGATAAAAATAAATCCTGTGCATTATGAGGAGTGCAGGAAATAATGTAACATCGATTTCTCCATACTAGAGAAAGAAAAAAACATCCTTCCAGAGCAGAAAGGCGCAACAAAACCAAACGTGAAACACAAGAAACGCTTAAGAGCGTGAATCTAAGATAAAAATTAAGGAATTGCATCATGTTTTGTTTCTTACCTGATTTGAAGGATAAGCTGATGGAAAAGCACGTTTGCAGTGAGTACAGACTGACTGCCACACCTTTCAGAGAAGTTGAGAAAGGGAGCCACCCCCGTTATGTGCTGAATCATAAAACTCCTCCTCTCTGGAGCAAATCAGCTTTAACTCATTGTGAGACAAAACATTTATTTTTATTAGAATAAAAAAAAATCTACTTAGTTAAGATGTCAACTTTAACCACGTTGCTTAAGCAAATGTTGAAAAAATTAATTAAATTAATCTATTAATTAATTAATGGTGATTCAGAAACTGGTGATTATTTAACTGTTTTATATCCCCCCTTATTATGACATCTTTTATTTAATAACTCTGATGTTTCTTATGTATTATTGTAATATTCGAAACTATTTTTATATGTTTTTTGTATGTTTGTATATTTTATAAAATATTTTTTTAAATCAGTGGTAGCAGAGTTTGGTTCGTTGTTTAAATTTCCACACCAAATTAATGTTGAAATCCCACGGATAAGATATGTGGGAAATACATTTTGTCTTATTTCTTCATTTCCTTCCCCTCCCTCTGTCTGACTCATTCTTGGACCTGCCCTTAGATATTTCTTCTTAGAGTTGGAGCCAACGTTAGAGCTTAGGTGATTCAATTTCACTCTTCTTAAGTAAATATTTTCGGTTCAAAAATACAATTTTTGGATATCAGAACCCAAAAGTTTGCAAAGATGCTAAAAAAAAAAAAAAAATCCACGCGATCGAACAATAGTGGCACCTTGTGGTTAATTCTCAACACTGCAGACCGGACACATTTTTTACTAAGCTAAAATTTAGAAACTATTGGGAAGTCATTAAAACGTCCGTTATGTCCCGGTCTCCAATTTAGCATACACGCATTAGCTATTTTTTCCTTTAGTGTATGGCTGCATTCCAATTAGAATATATTAGTGCCAATGCTGTCAGCAGCGGCCTGTGGGTGCATTCGGTTACGTTTTGCCGGTGTCGTGCCGGGGTGATGACGATGCGGCGTCAGAGGCCATTAATGGTACACGAAGCGGAACGATATCAGAGACTAATTTTTAGGGATTTTATAACCAATGAGCTTACAGAAATTAATAGATTATTGGCGATATATAATTTAAGGCACGAACATTATCATAACGTTTCTAGACTCATAAAATGCTGCTATGCTTAGGCTATCAGTCACATACTCCGGTCAGCCGGGGTAAGCCGCATGACACATGATGCGAACCTACTACCTTTGAGCGTACACCCTAAGTAAAGTCTAAAAGGGGATCTTCTACAAGTTAAATGAAGATAATAGTACCATTAATTATATCTAAACGTAAAGTTGGCGTTAATATCAGAATTACCGTGAACATGTGGGAAATTTATTGAAGAACAGTTGACGAAAAAGGGGGAAACAGCAAATGTGACGGACTCGCTCCGGTGTTACGTGGCACTGAGATTGCCTGAAAGACAAACTCGGGGCTTAGTTTGCTCCTTCCACACCGGGGTAGCCTGTTGTTTGACAGCTTGGTCTTCTTAGCTTCGCGTCGCTGACTGTAAACCTACCAAGGTTTTTTTTATTGGAAAAAACGACGGCAACTGCATTCCTTTCTCTTTTTTTTCCAGGATTAATTAGGTCCAACTTATTTTACTTGTTTTATTAATAAGCTTGTTTGCTAACTAGCATGGCTAACGGGCTAGCATCGGGGAGCCTCCCAACAGCTGGAGGAGCCTCTAACTGTCAACCGTTGCTTTCAGTTTGCTAGTTTAGGCGTGTATCTTCTTGTTTTGTGGTTTATATGGTGGTTAGATATTTTTAGTTAATCTCTTTCGGATTCTTCACTTGTTTCCCTTCCTTCTTTGTTTACATGGACGTTACATTAGGTGTTCCTATTAAGATTCGACAAAGAATAGGACAACAAAGCTGGGGAGAATGGAAATTGGCAGGTAGTTAAAACTGTGCCATTTTGGTCCCAAAGCAAGAGGATGAGCTGGGTTCTGATGGAGGACAGCCGTGCCAGCTGGACTGTTTGATTTGCGTGGGTGTTGGATAGAGAGGAGCTTGTTTGCTCCCATTTAAGATTAACCTTATGTCAGAACATAAGAGGAGACTTGGTGATAAAACTTTAAGGAAACAAAGCATCTGTTTTGCCATCGAGATGATGCTAAAAACGCTTGTGATCACCAGTCTTCTTAGCTGGGTGAAATGTTTAGAGAACCAGAGCATGACACCAGAAGAGAAGACCAACATCAGGTGAAAACCTATGCAAACACAGCTAATCTGTACATAAAAGACCTTAAATAGTTGGAATAATCTGGAAAAGGCGCCTGGTTTCATGTTATATTGTTGTTTATTTTACAGAAACCAAATTCTTGAAATGTTTGACCATGCCTATGGAAGTTACATGGTAAGGACAATGTTTTTTTTTCCAATCTTTTGTTTACTTGTAGCATCAGAAGCTGCATGACTAAAGATCTGTTTAAGATCACTTATGTTCTGGCTTAGTTTACTGAAGAGGGAAAAGTTATTAGATTTGTTTTACCTAGAACCAGTTCAGAGTGTTTCAGAAAGCATTATCTGCATAACTTGGAAAACAACCAGCTGGGCCAGAAACTGAAAGCTACAAATATATGTACAAAGATGAATGTAAAGGAAAAATGCAAAGACAATATTTTGGAGAAACATGTAAAGATTGAAACTGGTGAGTTCACCATTATATTGGAAAATCTAGAATATAATACAAATATAAATAATCAATTAATAGTTTCACAAAGCAATCATCTTTAATTGCTGAAAGAGGATTTCTTATTTGGAAATGACACTCCTTAATAGATCACAAACATGTCCCATTTATGGTGTAATGCAGCACACACTTTAAACCAGGACTGCTTCAAAATTCTTTATAATATTAGCAACAAACAGCTTACACTAATTTGTGGCTGTTCGGGCATCAGATTTAAAAAATTGTGCCCTTAACTTTTATGCATGTGCAGTCATTGTGGAGTGGGTGTCTTTCTCTTATAATAGAGAGATCTTACATTAATTGGTTCAGGGGTAAAGACCCCAACTCCTTAATTAGTTGCCATCAGTTTTGAGCTTTCAAATAAGATGTAAATAAGGTCCTTACATTTGTTTTATACAAATAAATAACAGCTATAAGAGTAGAATGCAGATGGGTAATATCCTAAATACTATGAGTAGAATGATTATATGATGGTCGTGGCAACTCTAAATGCAGCTGTTGCTGTTGCAGAAATATGCCTATCCAGCAGACGAGCTGATGCCTCTAAGCTGCAAAGGGAGAGTCCGTGGAGAAGAACCAAGCAGAGGCGACATTGATGACTCCTTGGGGAAGTAAGGACACTTATTTTATGGGATTTGATGCCTTAAAATATCAAGTAATGCCTCATGGTTCCTTCAAGCAACAGGACTGTTTGGTGGAAATTAATTTAGTCTATTCAGTCTGTACCGTTTGTCAAATACATTTGCAAAGTTTTCTAAACTTTTTATTGATTAAACGTGTTTGATTAATGCTAAAAAGTGAAAATACATAGTATGATTTAATTAATATTATTTTGTATTGAATATAAAAAACTGAAGAAATCATAATTTAGGGAATAATTTACCAGGGGTTTATTTTTTAAAGAGATCAGGAACCCAGACTAGCAATTTCTTGCAATCTTTTTGCAAACTCATAATTGTATATGACGAGATGAAATCTTGTGGGATTGAAATCAATATGAAGGAATAAATCATGGACATGGATTAATCAATGTGCCCAAAAGTTATGAAATGTGACATTATTCAGCAGAAAAGTAACATGACCTCCTTTCACCATCTCATTAACTGCTCTGCATATTCTGCAGGTTTTCCCTCACGCTGATCGACACCCTAGATACACTAGTGGTATGTGTCTCCTTTTTATCTGTTTACCAGCATAACGATGAGTTTATTCCTCTTACTTTCCTTTTGGCGGTTGAGTTATTTTAACTCTTTCACACGTTTGCATTGTGCACAGGTGTTGAACAAGCTGGACGAGTTTGAGGATGCAGTGAAGAAGGCTGTGGAGGACGTCCGCTTGGACAATGATGTGGTGGTGTCTGTGTTTGAGACCAACATCAGAGTTTTAGGGTATAAAATTAAAATTATTTTATAATTCTGAAGGCCTCTTATCATGTTATTTATCTTATTGAAAATATGTGTCTAGTGGGCTTTTAGGGGGGCATGTGATGGCGGACCTGCTCCGGCAGCGAGGGGAGAGGATGCAGTGGTATCAGGATGAGCTCCTTCATATGGCTGTAGAGCTGGGCCGGCGACTGCTTCCTGCCTTCAACACCACCAGTGGCCTTCCCTACCCTAAGGTGGATGTCACACTTTAGCTGACACCTGTGCTACAATAATCTGATTTATTTAAACCCCTTATTACAAAGTTACTACACACATATTTCCAGACTTTTATTTGGAACAAATCTGGAAATACACTATATTGCCAAAAGTATTTGCTCACCTGCCTTGACTCACATATGAGCTTAAGTGACATCCCGTTCCTAATCCATAGGGTTCAATATGACGTCGGTCCACCCTTTGCAGCTAGAACAGCTTCAACTCTTCTGGGAAGGCTGTCCACAAGGTTTAGGAGTGTGTTTATGGGAATTTTTGACCATTCTTCCAGAAGCGCATTTGTGAGGTCGCACACTGATGTTGGACGAGAAGGCCTGGCTCTCAGTCTCCGCTCTAATTCATCCCAAAGGTGTTCTATCGGGTTGAGGTCAGGACTCTGTGCAGGCCAGTCAAGTTCATCCACACCAGACTCTGTCATCCATGTCTTTATGGACCTTGCTTTGTGCACTGGTGCACAGTGATGTTGGAAGAGGAAGGGGCCAGCTCCAAACTGTTCCCACAAAGTTGGGAGCATGGAATTGTCCAAAATGTCTTGGTATGCTGAAGCATTCAGAGTTCCTTTCACTGGAACTAAGGGGCCAACCCCAGCTCCTGAAAAACAACCCCACACCATAATCCCCCCTCCACCAAACTTTACACTTGGCACAATGCAGTCAGACAAGTACCGTTCTCCTGGCAACCGCCAAACCCAGACCCGTCCATCAGATTGCCAGATGGAGAAGCGCGATTCGTCACTCCAGAGAACGCGTCTCCACTGCTCTAGAGTCCAGTGGCGGCGTGCTTTACACCACCGCATCCGACGCTTTGCATTGCACTTGGTGATGTATGGCTTGGATGCAGCTGCTCGACCATGGAAACCCATTCCATGAAGCTCTCTGCGCACTGTTCTTGAGCTAATCTGAAGGCCACATGAAGTTTGGAGGTCTGTAGTGATTGACTCTGCAGAAAGTTGGCGACCTCTTCGCACTATGCGCGTCAGCATCCGCTGACCCCGCTCCGTCAGTTTACGTGGCCTACCACTTCGTGGCTGAGTTGCTGTCGTTCCCAAACACTTCCATTTTCTTATAATACAGCTGACAGTTGACTGTGGAATATTTAGGAGCGAGGAAATTTCACGACTGGATTTGTTGCACAGGTGGCATCCTATCACAGTTCCACGCTGGAATTCACTGAGCTCCTGAGAGCGACCCATTCTTTCACAAATGTTTGTAAAAACAGTCTGCATGCCTAGGTGCTTGAATTTATACACCTGTGGCCATGGAAGTGATTGGAACACCTGATTCCAATAATTTGGATGGGTGAGCAAATACTTTTGGCAATATAGTGTATGTTCCAAATAAATAATGGCTAAAACATATATTTTCACACTGAATCTAAAACTTTTTTTTTTTTCAATTTTTTGCTTGATCACCATCAAAGGTTTAGGGTTTTGGCTTAAGCATTACTAAAATTGAGGCCCAAATAAAGTTTCAGTTTAGAAATAATCATTCTGAAAAGTTTGGATACACTGTGAGGATCTATATCCAAATTTTATTCAACTTGGGATCCATTTTTAAACTTTGTGGAGAAATTGAATTCTTGACTAATTACTTGCTGAAATGCATTAAACTTTAACCTTAAGCCCCCCTTTTATTTATTTATGTATCTATTTATTTATATATATATTTTTTATTTTATTTTATTTTACTCTATTTTTACTTTGGGTTATATCCATCTCCTAAATGACTCGCCCGGACAGGGCGGGACTACAAGGGGTGGTTGATAACAACATCATTATGTATTTCAGAATTTGTATTGCACATTTGGGAACCAAAAATAAATTAAACCTTGTTTAAAAAAAAAAAAAAAAAAAAAAAAAAAAGGAAATAGCCTTTTTTGTCTAAAATATTGAGGTAAAGTTGGAGGAAATGTTTTACTAAATATCAATGTTGGTCGCTATTTTGTTTTTTCTCAGTAAAGTTTTCTTTTGATTCCCAGGTGAATCTGCGGTACGGCACCTTGAACCCACTTTCTCGCACTGGCACTGAATCTGACACGTGTACGGCATGTGCAGGGACGATGATCCTGGAGTTTGCTGCGCTCAGCAGACTGTCAGGAGAGTCTGTGTTTGAGGTACTGCCAGCCTATAATTTGAGCTCTGTCAATGTTTTTTTTTGTGCATTAGTGTCCCATATATGTGTAATTACTGAGGTGTGAGATTAATTTGCCTCCTATAGAAACTTTAAACTGAGTGATTATTGATGTTTCACAGGAGCACGCCAGGAAGGCCCTGGATGTCCTCTGGGAGCGGAGACAAAGAGGAAGTGACTTAGTGGGAACTGTTATCAATATCCATAATGGAGAATGGGTCAGGAAAGGTAAGATCGTTCTAGCACCAGATTTACATTCACCAGAGTCTGATAAATCCCAGAGTCCCTCCTGTTATTGGAAAACATCAATAAGAAGCCCACATTGTTGTAATTTAACAGCCTTTTTCCGTCTGCTTTTTTACAGATAGCGGAGTTGGTGCAGG
Source organism: Cyprinodon tularosa (assembly GCF_016077235.1). Taxonomy (NCBI): domain Eukaryota; kingdom Metazoa; phylum Chordata; class Actinopteri; order Cyprinodontiformes; family Cyprinodontidae; genus Cyprinodon; species Cyprinodon tularosa. The sequence continues at coordinate 1,557,529 of NW_024038715.1, forward strand.
AATTGACTCTTACTACGAATACCTGATGAAGGCCTACATTCTTTTAGGAGACAATACATTTCTACAGAGGTTCAACATCGTAAGTCTCCCGGCAGTAAACAACTGTATGCTGCCTTGGTGAACTGTTGTTACCAACAGAACGGTTTCATACTTGGCCTGTTTGCAGCAACAGACCAACAGAGGAAAACATTATCAGGGCCTGGAAGGAAAGTGGTTGATTAGATTTTTAAACAAATTATGACTAAATTTGCAATGGTTAGTCATGCAAAAAGCCCTGAGAAGTCGTCTTGCTCTTTCCATCAGGACACACAGGAATTACAGTAACTATTTAGAAAACTGATTCCCAAAGTTTGGGTCACAGATCAACAAGCATGTATTCTTGAAAACCACTATAGAAATAAAACAAGACCATAAAAATAATAGTGATTAAGGATATTTATGTGTTTAAAGATATTGAAACACCACCTAACCTAATACATTGGTTGTTGATGCTGTTTTTATCGCCTTAGTAACTATAGATAATGGTTTTTTGTTTGTATTCCAAACAATAGTTTGGGTCTTGAGACCATTCTAATATTACCTGTGAGTCTGAGACATCCCTCTGAACACATCATCACCACTATGAAGCATGGTGGTGGCAGCATCCTGCTGTTGGAAGGATTTTATTTTGGAAGGGACAAGAAGGCAGCTGGTCAGAGACCAGAGGTCAATTTTATTTGGATTCATTCAGGAAAACTGATCTCCAACCAATCTGACTGAGCTTGAGTTTTTAATATAAATTGAGTGGATAAAAATGCAAGCCATATATTTTTTTTTAGATATTTGTTTTTAAGGAATAAACAGAAAATAATAAAACAGTTTGCTTACCTTTAATTTCGCAATTAAGTGCTACTTTGTTGGTCTCCCACACAGGATCCACTGCAAATACTTCTTTAAGGCCTGTGGTACCGCAACACACACCTTCTCATTCGATGTTTTGAACAACTTTATTATGTTTTGTCTGTAACAGCACTACAGCGCGATCATGAAGTACATCAGCCAGCCTCCTCTTCTGCTCAACGTACACATGCACAATCCCACAGTGAGCGTTCGCGGCTGGATGGATTCCCTGCTCGCTTTCTTCCCTGGTTTACAGGTCTGATGCACTGTTTGCAATGACTGGTAAATTAATGATGACAGATAAAGATTGATTTAAAAAAACAAAACAAAAAATGTGTTTGTTTTCATAGGTTCTAACAGGAGATCTAAAACCAGCCATAGAAACACATGAAATGCTGTACCAAGTCACAAAACAGCACAAGTTCCTTCCAGAGGTGTCGGCTCTATTCTTTTATGCTGCAGTATTCGACTTCTATTTTGAGCTTTATTAATATTGTTAGAATGATTATAATGTTTGTCCTCATTAATATAGCTACATATTTCCACACAGGCTTTTACCACGGAGTTCAGAGTTCATTGGGGCCAACACCTACTAAGACCAGAGTTTGCAGAAAGCACCTACTACCTCTATAAGGTAAACAGCTTAAACAAAAATGTAACTCAAATACATCATGTTTACAGTTATATGCTCTAAACCACAAAAACATAGATGATTTAATATTTGGTTTGTTAACACTTTGTCTGCCACCTCACCATGGCAACAAACATGTTGGATGTAATGATTATTACTCCTGGAATTTAAGCTGTAGCTAAAATCCCCAACCAAATAAAAATGTTCCTATCCTGCATAGTTTGAATTTCGTGTTTCTGTTTTTTTTTTTTTTGTCTTTTGAAGAGAGGTTAAGGATATAATATGATCTGTGCAGGCCACTGGTGATCCTTACTACCTCAGAGTGGGACAGTCCATAGTGGAAAAGCTCAACGCCTTTGCCAGGGTGCCTTGCGGGTTTGCAGCTGTGCAGGACGTCCGTACGGGGACACATGAAGACAGGTGCTGTTTGGGACAAACTACGCCAATCTTTGAAGGAAAACAATAGATGGATATGTTGTTTTTTATCCGTTTCTTTATAGAATGGACTCATTTTTTCTTGCCGAGATGTTCAAGTACCTCTACCTGCTGTTTACGGACAAGAGCCAGCTGCCAATTGACATAGATGACTACATCTTCACCACAGAGGCTCACTTACTGCCTGTCTCTCTGTCCACAACTCAGGCATCTGTTCGGATCAACGTTACGGTAAAACCTCTCGCTTTAGATCATTTGCTCTTGACATAAAACTTAAATGATAAAGAAAACATTGTTGAAATACCAATGAGCTTTATTGATTCTAAAAGTCTTACATTGGATTCTGGTGCCTTACTTGGTCTAGGAGGATGCTGCTGCTGCTACTGCTGCTGCTCATGATGAGGATCTGTTTACACACTCCTGTCCCAGCATGGAGACGTTGTTTCCCAACAACCCGTCGTTTGCCAAAACCATTAGGGACGGTTACAAGTACCTGACCGGGGTTGGACGAGCCTTCACCCAATTACCCCTCAGGTGGGACGTTGTGCAGGAATCTCTCTCTGTGCTGCGGTTATGTGAAACTGAGGGTTTTCATCACTGTTCACAGGGAAATTGAGCTACCACTCCATGATAATGGTATGGAACCAGTGGAGTTCTTGAAGAGCATGGGCATCTCTCTCACTCCACTGAATGAGATCACCCAAGGCGACATTAATGGTCCCAAGGTATTCAGACTGAGCCTCAAAGTTATTAGAACCTTTAATTAACAATATGCAATTTCTAATTTAAAACTTGGTTACGTTAAAGGTCCCAAATTATGCAGCTTTTACATTTTGTAACAGAAATGTGCCCTGAAGCCTGTTTCACACAAAAAAAAACCTTTTCCCTCTATCATAATCTTTCCCCACCTCTTAGCTAATGGGTGCTCAAAATGCTGTGTTTGAAAAGCAATCCCCTTGTGATGTCATCAGGGGAAATTAGCTGCTCAGAGTTGTCAGTAGCAGCCATTAGTCAAGCTACAGTCCTATTTTTATATATTATTACAGGCTCCTAGGCTGTCTTTACGAACTCTGGTTATAACGGTTACGGGTTGTGGGGGCATGGCCTTCATGAGGATGGGGGTGTGGAAAGTCACAAGCCATTTAGAAGAGGGCTAAATAAGACGATTTTTCTGTAAAACTTCAAAAAATATCCACTGGACTTGGTTTCCAAGATTTGAAGACGTTTCGCCACCTCTCCAGGAAGCTTTCTCAATTCAAATGTCTGGATCCGCAGTGAGTTTGAGTCTTATATAGACAAGGCCTTGTATTGCTTGGAAACATGCAAATGGTAACCGATGAGTGGGTCGTTTGCTTCCATTGTTAGCCTGTAATATCTAAATTTTTTGAACTTTTACGGAATGACTATGACCTGGATGACTGAGAATCTTCATCAGCAAGGAGATTTTTGGTAAAGGGGGCTGAGTGCAGCAAACTCTGGGGTCCTCCATTATAAATTCCAAAAAGTTAAAGTTAAAAAAATGCACTATATTTAGCATTAGACAGTCATTTTAGATAACAGTGTGATATAATGGAGTGCAGTCAATGTCTGTCAGTAAGTGTCTAAAATCAAAACGTACTTATTCAACTGGTCACCTAGAAAATATTGTTCTGCGAGTCTGTTATTGTGTCATTGAAATACTGGTTTAATAGCGCATGTAGTTTGAATATATGTCAATGTATTTTAGTGGATTGAATAGAACGGAATTTAACTTTATTTTCATAACACTGTCATAAGTACAAAGTAACAAAATGTAGATAAATGATCTTATTAGTTACAAATCCCAACTGAACAAAGAGGGATTCAAATTGATTGTTGTTTGTTGTCCTTTTTTTATTTCCGAATGTGCAGCAGCATAAAGGTGTGTTCCGTGTAAAGCTTGTGGCAGAGGTGAGCCAGACTCCAGAGGAGGAGCTGGTGGTGCCGCATGTTGTTCAGCTTATTTCCCCCCCATTTCTGGGCAGGACGGTCCTCACTGCGGGACCGGCCAAGTTTGGAATGGACCTCACCAAGCAGGAGCACGGAGTGAGATGCAGCAACTCATTATTGATATAAAGCCCAGAATAGATTTGATTTAAAAAAATGTCTTATAATGAATGGAGAGTTTAAGAAATGTTTTTCACTGACCTAAAGAGAATTCCTCTACCACAGGTGAAAGGAACCATAGAGAAAGCTTCCCCCTACACTGCTTGTGGGCCAATAGAAAATGCAGCAGAGGTTAAAGGCCATATTGCATTGGCATTACGTGGGGACTGCATGTTTGCAGCAAAAGCTCGTTGGCTGCAACAAGCAGGAGCCAGTGGAGTCATATTTATAGGTACAGTTTAATGGAAAATTTATTTTAAGGGCACTTTTCCAAGGTTTCAACGTCTGAACTATGTGGGTGCTAAATTATTGCAAATACTTCCTTCTTCCCTAGACCATCGTGAAGGAAGTAACAGTGAGGAGACGCCACTCTTCCAGATGGTTGGAGATGGCGACTCCACCGAAGACATCAACTTGCCTTTGGTGTTTCTGTTTAGCCGTGAAGGTGCTGTGCTCACAAGCGCTCTGGAGAAACATCACAACGTGGACGTGCTGCTGCTGCCACAGGAGAGGCAGCTAGGACAGGGTGAGGACCAGGAGGAAGTCCATTTAAAAATAGGCCAGTTATCTTGTCTGTTTTAGATGCCATTAAGAAATTTTGAACTGGTTAGAAGGAAGTTTTAACAACACAGGAAATCCCTTTAAAAAAAGAGATCCAGTTTAGTTTTACACCCTAAAGCTGCCATACAATGTGAGCAGGATTCCAAGGAGCTTGGTTTTGGAGAACTTTAGGAAAGAGAAGCATTTTAGCAACAAGCAAAACCGTTAGACACCATCTTCCATTTAAATGGTTCTTAAGGGGCAATGCAAAAGTAAAAACTTCATCTGTTCTACTATAACAAACATAAATAACTAGAGTTATATAATCTCTACAGGGAGTTTAGCCTCAGCTATGTGACTTATTCAGATAGAACCAACCAGAAAATAAAAAAATAAAAATCAGGAAATTTTGGAATCAAATTAAATATAAATATATACACCTTGAGTCCACTTTTGGGTATAGCGAAGGATCTGTTGTGCTGTGGGCCCAGGGAACTTTTTATACATGCATAGCATCATTGAACGTTCATGAGTCTCTTAAGTTGAAATCAGCTGGACTCTACCAGCAAATTGTCTGTTTCAGTCAAAACATTATCCAAAAGAGATGGCAAAACAAAATCAAAATGCTCCTTCTTAACCTTTAATCCTATTCAAACATTTCTGGGCGAGGTGGTAAGCACTCAGGACTCACTAGACGATTTATGCTAAGATTTGCTAAGAAAAATTACCTCTATCTGCATACTTCATGCTAAATGTTCAAAGACAAAACTAATCATTTTAGATGAATTATTGTGTTAATCTTTATCCCTGATAAATCCAAGTTCCATTTTCAGCTTGTTTTATGATGCGACTGTACTTAAGTGTTAAACGGATTAACATTAGATCATAATTATCTATTTGGGCTGTGTTTCCCTTTTTAGTTTATGCATTAAAGTATCTTTTTTCCCCCCCAGATGAATCAGAAAAATCTCTCAGCATGAACATAGAACTCCATCTGAGAGAGGAGGCGGAGCTGGAGGAGAGCGCAGCTCAAGGACCCACCCTGGAGTTGGTTTTAGAGAACGAAGATGTCTTTAACGCGGAGGGTGAAGAAGAGCTTGGTGGGAAAGGGCAGTCACAGCAGCAGCAGGTCTGCACTCAAGGCATGACTGAACCCTGTTCTACAGACTCAACACAATCTCTACACACTAAAACTGGACCATTCACAAACCCCTGACCACTGTAGTTTACCAAAAATGGTTTCTAGATGGTTTCTGAGCAAGAAGGGACCCATAGTCCAGCTCTGCAGCACAGTCTGCCTGTTTACAATTATCTGAGGGGAAGTAGAATAGGCTCCATGTTGATGACATAGTGGAGCTGCTGGGATTCTGCTCTGAACTGGAACATGTAGCTACAAGAGCCTGTTGCTATGATGAAGCATCCAGTAAACCATGATTTAAATTCATACTAACCTAGAGAGAAGCTTAGATGAGGTTACAAAATTTATGCAATTTGCTTTTAATCTACATTGCACCTTTTTAACTTAATCGAATACTGTTTAGTCTATAACCATCGGTTGAGTCTTACATGGCCAGTAGGTGGCAGTAGCTTCCATAACCTCTCAGTTGTACCCTGTGGAAGAAGGAGAATTGCTACGTAGTTTGACTAAAATAGATCTGGGGTCTATCTCAGTCGGATCTACGTAAGCCCACTTGTGTAAAATCGTGTCGGGTGTGATTATTCCTATTGACTTTCAATGGGAACTAAACGCCACGACACACTTTTCTGTTGGATCGGACAGAAAATCGGATTGGGTCTTTTCTGGCCTTTAGGCTCATTTGGAAAGTACTTGTACTTGCTAGGAACTTCAGGGACTTGATGAGTGAATGCTGTATGCAAAATGAACCAATTTATAAAAAATGTGCAGTTTTGATGCACATGTGATGGGGTGTGTTATGCACTTTTTTTTGCCTAATTAAAGCATTAGACTGTGTGAGTGCAACTTTTTTATTAACTAGGCTTTAAGATATGAAAATGCATCATACTCAAATGTGAAAAATCGAATCATACAATTTATTAAAATAAGCAGAGTCAATGAATAACAGATAATGAATACAGATAAGGCCCAGGCTAGAGATTTTTATTTTTTTATTTTGAGAATAAAGTTGTAACATTACAAGAATAAAGTTGTATTTTCTGACAACTCTTACAAGAAGCACTTTCTTCCCTAAAATGAGGAATGTTGAGTATTTTGTGAAGTTATACTTTGGCATCAGTTTGACAAATAAGGAAGTCTTTTAGCACAGGCATCAAATTAGACAGTATGTCAAAGTGGACTCAGGTTGCTGTTTGATGGTGCTGGTCAGCCGTCATATGCTGGTTGGAGTTTGAAGCTTTCTTTCTGAAACAGGTTGTGGTATGATGGCTTCATTCTTGTAATTTTTCAACTTTACGACTTTATTGTCGTAATGTTACGACTTTATTGTCGTAATGTTACGACTTTATTCTCGTAATGTTACGACTTTATTCTCGTAATGTTACAACTTTTTTCTGGTAATGTTACAACTTTAGTCTCGTAATGTTACAACTTTATTCTGGTAATATGACTTTAGTCTCGTAATGTTACAACTTTATTCTCGTAATGTTATGACTTTATTTCACGTAATGTTACAACTTTATTCTCATAATGTTACGACTTTATTCTGGTAATATGACTTAATTCTCGTAATGTTGCGACTTTATTCTCGTAATGTTACAACTTTATTCTCATAATGTTACGACTTTATTCTGGTAATATGAGTTTATTCTCGTAATGTTACGACTTTATTCTCGTAATGTTACGACTTTATTCTCGTAATGTTATAATTTTATTCTCGTAATGTTACGACTTTATTCTCGTAATGTTACAATTTTATTCTCGTAATGTCACGATTTTATTCTCGTAATGTCACGACTTTATTCTGATAATATGACTTTATTCTTGTAATTTTACGACTTTATTCTCGGAATTTTTTGACCTTATTCTTGTAATATTACGACTTTATTCTCGAAATAAAAAAAAAATCTCTAGCCTTGCCCTAATGCTTCTTGATAATTAATAGTTTAAATTCAGCTAATATATTTTACGCTTCTTTAAATGACTGTTGTAATTAAACAATACATTTCCGAGGTTAAATTTGCATTAGATGAAAAAAACTGGCGGGAAAACACAATTTCTTTTCTGCCCATTTAGTAACCTGACAGGATCCAGAAATGGATTTTACATTAATTGTTTACCAACCATCTTTACACCCAATCGCCTATGTGCTGAGATGCATTTTAAACAAAAACTACACATAGATACGAGTACAGCTGCCTTGACCCATTTGATGGTTGTCCTGGATGAGTTTAGGTTTTACCTGTATTGTTTTACAGTCCAGATCCTACACACTTGACTCACTGTGAACTACTTCCTGGCATTAATACGTGCAATTACTTCAAATACCAGATGTAAAATATTCCTTTTTAGTTACTTGGTATGGCTGGATTTTGTTCCCTTTACTCACAGGTTACATTTCCTTCATGTTAGAAGTATTAGGACACAGAAACGGTAGTTGAGCAGTGGACCATTTTTCTCACTCTGCTGAGATGATTTTTTTCCAAACAGACATTTAAACTGTTTTATAAGGACAAGGAGACGTATAAGTCTTAGTGCCAAGTTTTATACCTCAGGTCTGTGCACATTCATTTCATGGTGATAAGAATATCAGAGGGAAAACTGAGAACACATTTTAGTTATATTCTGCATTATTTATTTTTTGTTCAGCTGTTTTCGCTCAGAGCTGTTGGTCAGTGGCTGCAGCCTAAAATGTGCCAAAAGGGATGTATTAACATCTACACCATTATTTGTTATTTAAGTTGCAAGCAGAATGAGCCCTTTTTAAGAGGTTTCTCTATTTTACTTATATGATTTATATAATTTAGGCTTTGCCATCAATTTTTAGCATTGGTAAAATATTTTAGGAGCATGTTTTGAAGTTGAGGATTCCTAATTATTGTCTCCATTCTTGGTTAAGATTAATATTTTGTCTCATTTTAACCAATCAAGGAAATATGAAAAATTCTTTTAAGGTGAAATTGAGAATAAATATGTTTATAACTTCCTGTTTGCCTTTTACCATAATTTCTTTGTTCATTTCCTTTTTTTTTTTTTTTTTTTTTTTTTTTGTTTCTGCACATTATTTTTTAATTTGGTACTGAGAATGAATCTTAATTTATACATAAACTATTAAGGAGTTATGTGAATCAATTGTTCCTCCGTTGCCATAGCTTTATAAGGAAGTGATAAATATTAACAATACGTAAAAAAACCAATGTAGGAAGCTGGTTACTGCTGTAAAACCAATAAAGCATTTCCCACTGATTATTAATGAGGGTACAGATAATGTCTGTAATGCCATTTTTTTTTTAATCCACATGAAAAGAAGTGATTATTTAATTGCTTTTATTTGCTATGAGATAAAGTTTTTCACTAAATAGAAATGCTCTGTTCCCACCATCATCGCAACCCCCACCCCTTTACAGGGGAACAGAGCACCTTGGCTCTTCAGCCAGGCCAACAATCCCTTTAACGACCCCCCTACTTCAAACTTGGAAACAAAGTCCAGTGGATTGTGTTTTAACTTTTTTAAACTACATTTTTCAAAATTTTTTTAAAAAGGAGGACCACCCTCTCCACAAAAAATGCACATGCACAACTCTCCCAAGAGGGAACGCCTAATAAACACGTGCGAGAACACGCGTGCACGAGCCAATTTCTCCCCGGGCAAGCTTTGTTGCAAGTTGCTGTTTGCATCCCTCATATAAGCTTACTTTCAAAAGGAAGATTTGCAATTTTTCCGAATATGTCAGACTCACCACCGGTAAGTGAAAATTGGGACAAGCACGTAAGACGGCGTTACGTAAACATATCACCTCCACTATACTTGCTTATTTGGCATACTGCATCTCAGCCAAATGCATTTTTAATCCAACAACAGGCGTCCATCTTAACCCTGCCTGGATATTTGACCAGTATTCTCAGCAGACCTGGTAAAGCTAATTTAGAGTAGCTTTACAGATACCAATGCACCATTTAGTCATAGTTCTGGTATATATATTTTTTGAGACCCTCATGAAACTTCACATTAAGCTTTCAATGGCCTGGTTTTAAGTAGGTAAGGCTTTAAAACCTTGTAACAGTCTATACTCACTGGCAAGCATGGTGGCGGCAGCCTCATGAATGAGTTGGTTTCACTGCCGGTGGTACGGGTGCAATCTATAAAATGAATTTAAAAAAAGATGAAAGATTAAAACCTGTGCAGTTTTGATCAAAGGCTTTGATCAAAACTGCACAGGTTTGATTCAAAGCTATTGTAAATAAAGCATTGGACCCTCTGAATTATAGGTAAACGTAATTCAGCGTAAGTAAACTTCTACCTCCAGTCTATATTTCGTTAATAATTTCTCAATGGCGGTAAGGTTGTCAGTTCTGTTAAGGTGAACCTTTCTTCCACAGAAGATTTCGTGCAAGTTTACCAGTCAAAGTGGGCGTATAAAAACTATACTGCTTTCACATCTTTCTGTTACTATAGAGAAAGTTACATCATAGAAGGAAATCTAAAGGTAAGTAAATGCTACTGTGGGGTTGTGGTTTTAGAGTAATGCTGATCTACATGTAATTCATCTTTACTGTTTTTTTCTCCCTTAACTGAGCTTTGGATTTCCCCTTTTATAAAACCACTGAGTGATCAGAACTCTTCTCACCACCTATAACCCTTGTTTTTAGGGACAAAATAAATCTCCAATCTTTGCTTTATCGCCACTAAGGTTATTTCAAACACCCCCTGCTTGGTGGAAAATTGCTTCATATGAAAACACTTTAATAATAATAATCGAGAGATTATTTTCACTTTGCGTCATGAGGTAAACTAATTAGGACGTCATTTAGCAAACTGGTTCCTCCGCGTCATGGCGCTGCTGCCTCTAATCTCCAGTAAAGTGATGCATTCAGGTGCTGCGGGAAAGTGTCGGTCATAGTTAATGGGAGCGCTGAGGGAAATCAAAATGAAAGTTTATTGTATGATTTCTGAGTCATAGAGTTGTCACACCATAATTGGATTTTCATGTTAAACCATTTGAGTTTTAATTGTTGAAATCTTCGAGGTTATTAGAAGTTACCAACTCAGTTTTTTTTGTTTTTTTTTGTAATAGCCTAAACTTTTTGGAACAAACTGAGCTTTAAAACCTTAAAATGAATTTAACAATAGATCCTAAAAATATTATGAATATATCTTCCATTTTTTGTTGAAGTAATACTTCTCACTTTTATTTATTTAGGTGTTATCTACCCTGTAATCCATAATAAACTAAATGTCCAGTTGCTCTCATTTGCAGTGACAGTTATTGCATTAATGGTTCCCAGGGTTAGCGGCTCATTTTGGGCCCCCACACCTTATTTTCAGACACCAAATATTTATAGGTACATGTTTGGCTATTTATGTTAATTAAAAGGGAGAATTCATGTAGCCTACTATAACTTTATACATTTCTATGGAGTGCAAGAGGTTAATCTGGTTGCATTTAATGGTGTGCTCTATTTTATTTCTGTTTTTTCTTTTTTTTACAAGTTGTTTTTGCTGTATTTGTCAGTAAACTTAAGTTGTTTTTTTTAATTTACCTTAACAAGAGCAGCAAGCATTTCTTGAACTGCAGTGTGAAAAAGAGTAAAAGTCCAGGATCTGATGTGATAAAGGACTCATAATTATTTGATGCCATAAGGGATAAGACATAAGAGCGCTCAGAATACAGTTAGAATGTTGGAGTTCACTAAAGGGAGCTAACGCCTTAAAACTTGAACAACATGAAGATGGCGAAAGAGTACAACAACGTCTGCTGATTGTGCCCTGTTAGGGTTGTTAAGTTTCCCCAACCTTAACCTATAAAAAATGGAAACAAAGACAGTGTAAGATTTTTCCTGAAATGCTTTGCAAAGGGGAGTCCAGAGTTTAACCGTCAACAGCATTAGTTTCAGTTACGCAATTACGCTTATCCATAGCATGAACTTTTAAGAAAGGGAACTTGCCTAGTTTCAGTATATGCTTTACACAAAGTGTCGGGATTATGACTTTTCACTTCTCTGCTTCTCAAATGGAAAACAGGAAAGCATTCTTGCAAAACATTTGATTGTCTTATGACCTTTATACACTCTTTTCCAATGAAAGAAAAATCCATGTGCATCTTTTGAAATGGAAATTTGGGTGGAGGAAACTGTCCTCTCTTAGGTTTCATGTTGCCTTGTGGGTTATGTTTTATGCATGTGATACATGCTTTACAAAAACTCTTTGCATAAGAATGAAATCCATAGGTAGTAAAATGTATAACATTACACATCCCTGCAGTTGAGACATGGCAAGGCCCATGGCTCAAAATAGCTGCAGTTCTGAACACTTTTTGGTAAGACAGGTTTGTCACAAACTTGGTAAATTCCACTGTCTGTCTTAGTAGCTCCTTGTTTGATCCAATAATTTTGTTCTGTTAGTGGGGCTTGCTCTTGTCTGCTCCTTACAACTTCAGAATCAATGGGAGATTTATCATCCTCATCTTGTGAAACATATATATCAGACATAACAAACACCCCTGATGCTGGCCACTTCTACCCCTGCCTCTGTTTTCTCTCACAAACACTTCTAACTCATCTAGGTAAGTGTAAAACACTTCTCCTCTGCCTCCATTTCCACTTCCCTTTTCCTTGGTAACTTCAGCTGCATGCTTAGCTTACTCCATTATCCTCACAACATCAGCTGTTCTGTGCTCTACCAAATGCTTTCTGATCCAGGAACTAATGTGTGCCTGGAACCCATTTTTTAAACCATTTTTAAGCTGTGCCTGATAAATCTAATCTAAAGATCTAATTTTGTAATCATCCACATTTTCTCCTGGTTTTTGTAATACAGTGGACAAATGGGCATAATCAGCCCTCTTTTTAAAATCAGTGCGCATGGCATTGCAAACAGCAGCCCACTGAGGCTGTAAAGCTGTTATAACTGTTCAAGATATTTTAAGTGGTCTCGGTTTATTCGACCCATAAATATTTTTCATCTCCTTTGTGCAAAGATATTTTGCTTCGAGGTTTTCCCATTTTTTTTAATCGATTTTTTAAATGTTTTAAATTTTCATTTAGGCCTATTTTTTTATTTTTTATTTTATTCTTTTTATGTTATTTTATTTATTTATTTTACTACTCTGTGTTGTGTTATTATTATTATTATTTATATCTATTACCGGTTTACACTTCTATTTTGCGCACTCTGGGGACTCCAATCCCATAACCTAGGTATCCTTACGGCTCCAACAGCCTTGTTCCAAAAGCGCTTCTCTCAGGGATTTCAACCCTTTTATTTCCTTGGTACCTTTACCTTATGGCTCTATCAGCCTTGCTCCCAGAGCACTTTTATCAGTGACCTCAACCCTGTGAGTCCCTTGGTACCTTTACCCACTACACTCCAAAAAGCTCCAGCTCAAATGAACTGCTCCAACCGACAACAAGCAAGTGACAAGTCATCTCACGATATAGGTTACAAGCTATATAAGTTAGTTATAAGTTATAAATAAGTTATATGCTAAGTTAACAGCCTGTTAACAAAATATGATGGATTAACCTGCCCCAGCCGCCTGCCACCAACTGAAGCCACATCCAAGTTTGGGCAACCCCCTTAGAGTGCATGGGACTCTGACTCAAAAAGGCAAAAATCTTGCCTGGTTTCAGTATGTGATTTTTCACTTCTCTTCTTCTCAAATGAACTACAGGAAAGCATTCTTGCAAAACATTTGACTGTCTTATGACCTTCATACACTTTTCCAATGATAAGAGTAACATATAGAAAAACAAATGATTGAGAGCAATATAAAACATATAAATGAATAAAATGATAAAAACAACAGAAATCATTATAACTCCAACATGCCCAATGCAAAATATGTTTTCAGGCATAAAAGGACATATTTTTGGGGTACTTTGCTCTACTCCAACATTATTTGGTTTTGGTGTTGCTTACTTTACGTTATCTAAAAAAGGGCCAGTGTAGGGGTCAACCATAAGTGTTGGAATTTGATTCCCCGTACAAAATGATGGTCTTAAGATTTTCTATAGCTTCTGTCCTTTTTCAGGTCACATAAAGAGGAAGTAAAAGAACAAAGACAACAATTTTTAAGGCAATATACAAAAACAAGAATAAACATATTATCTGTAATAATAATAGCATGCAGATCCTTGTTGAACACTAATGATACACTTGTATGACTGAATTGTTCACTCTAAGAATGGATTGGTTGGAGAAACAACCAATCTAGCTGGTTATACCAACTTTGGTTAGATTAACCACTATAATGGTTAGAAACTGAGCAAGCCATTGGTTTTGGATCAAGCAATTTAATTGGTTAACCAAACAACCAAATAAAATGGTAACTGATGGTTTATTACTCCCACTGTTTGGCTGTAGTCAAGTATAGTGTGTAATAGTTATGGACCTAGAGAACAATTACAATGTACAGCATGCAAATCTTGGCTTTTACTTTGGATATAATTGGCTTCTAATGAATTTCAAAAAGCATTAGCAGGGATAGTAGCCTTTAATGCAGGAGTTTGCTTTACAGCCAAAGAGTTGTTGGGTCACTACTGAACCAATAGTTTGGTCAAAGTGACCAATTTGTGTTGGTTTTCCATTTTACAAATATAGATTGGTTAAAAACACAACCAAATTAGATTGGTTCTTCTAACTACTACTTGTTTTGTTGTATTGACCTCTCTTTTTTTAGGGTGTACACTCCAATTAAGATTTTTTTTTTGTTGTAATTTGGGCTAATTGAGTTTTAATGTGATGTTTTGAATTTAACAAATATGTAGTTTTTTATATGAAGCACTATGACTTTTTGTAGTGACTTAAATCTGACACAGGATTTAAGGGGAGAGCTAGATATTAAGAATAAAGGCTTTTATACTTCAAAAAGTGAAGATACAAAAAGGCAGGTTGACTTCTCTGATGCCAAAAAAAACAGAGTTTTCATTATTTATAACCTGCAACTTTTTAACAGATGTAAAGAAAAAAAGGAAAACATAAATAATTTCTTTCCAAATGTATTTGGCTACCTCTTTTAGCTCTTCTGCCAACATTGTTTGATTACCTACAAATAAACTCTTATTTTCCATCAGGAATACACCTCTGGGTGGAGCAAATTAATCTTTAAAATGAATATGAATGATTTTGGGTTTAAACACATACAGCTTTAACACATTAAAACCAGTTTGAAGCCAGTATTCTTGGTAAAAACTCGTATTTAATTAATGGTGACGTTAATTCATTTTAATGATTGCTGTTTTAGAGGTACAGTGGAGGATTTTCGTGAATATTTGAAAAGACCCTCCCTCTCCACTTAAAAAAAAAAAAATAATGCACATGCACAATCCTGTACCCGCTCCCAAGAGGGAACACCTATTAATTGCACGCAAGAGCATGCATGAGCCAATTTCTCCTTGTGCACACTCCGTTTAAAAGCTTCTGTTTGCATCACTCATACAAACTTATTTTCCAAAAGAAGATTGCGATTTTTACACTATATCAGACTCACCACTATTAAGTGAAGATGGGGACGGGCATTTAGGACGGCCTTACAGAAATATATCACCAGAATGATTGACCGCCTGTTATGATGATCCACCCAGAAAAAGAACATCCTCCACTATCAGAGGCGTAGCTAGAAATTTTTTTTATAATGTTGGCCAGGCATTAACTTATGTACACTGAGGGATTGGCCGAAAGTGGATCGGCGCCAGAACCTGTAGGTCAATCTACACTGTTCAAACAGGAAGATTAATGAGCACAACGTCCATATTTACTACATAAAGACTAACTATACTTTCCTACAGCCTTTCCTAACAAATAGATGCATATATTTCAACATCCATGCTTTCTAGAATAAAGTGGAACAATTCTTTAAGGTTAGAGTTCGGGGTTAACATCTTTTGCATTGTCCTTACTTACCTACTTTTATCAATAATCATTATGCATAAAATTGAGATTTACAAGTACTAATATCTACATAAATTGATTATTTAATAAGTTTTTACTAAAATAGTTATTTATGATTTCACTGAAGACTACTAGATGATTTGCAGACACATTATTTTCTCTTTACCCCATATAACACAAAATCTAGTTCTGAAAAGAGCAGGAATTCTGTACTTATCTTTATTATTAGTACATTGCTGTGCATATGTACTAATATTATGTACTGCTCCAGAACTCTGAAGGTTCCGGAGCAGCTGCGTGCACACGGAATGCAAAGCAGGGCACACAGTTTATTGATCTTAGCGCACGGATCAATAAACCGAGAGCACAGTTTCTCAATCCACGGGCACGGATTAATAAACTGAAAGCACAGTTTCTCAATCCGCGGGCACAGATTAATAAACTGAAAGCACAGTTTCTTAATCTGGGCGCACGGATTGGAAAACCGTGCTCTCAGTTTATCAATCCGCGCCCACGGATTTCGACCGGCTGTATTTTTGTGTGTTTTTTTTTACCCTCCGTAGGATCCACCACAGAAAGGAAAAAAATGGTAGGGGGCCATGGCCACCCCTGGTCGCCCATCTAGCTCCGTCCATGTCCACTATACCTTTAAATATGCATAAAGGTCTAAAAACCTACATCAGTCGAAATTAACAGAAATATAGGTTTGGAATATATATCAGTGTGCGTGTTATAAATTTATGTAATGAAAAAAAATGGTTTACTCAAATGAAAGTATGTATAATTTTGCATGTATAATTTTGAATTTTACGAGGGAGTCCTGAAGGCATCATTTCAAACACTTGCCTCCTCCGCCTCCTCCTCCTCCTCCACACTATCTTTAGCCCTGTTGAGGATTACGCAGCGCAGTCCGTGCGTGTGGATCAAACTGCGCTCTGCTTATTGCCTCTGTCTATAAACACGCAAGAAAAAAAAAGCGAAGCAGACAGAGACTGAAATAAGAGTGATGGGGGACTGACTGCAACATTCTCCGGACCTCCGTCAAGCAGAAGACCCCCAGGATGCTGCTGCGCTCCAGTCCGCGGTGCGGCCACCTGCAGCGGGCCTCTCTGCTGCTGCTCTCCGCCGCTCCGCTGCTGTTTCTGCTGCTGCTGAGCTTCATCCCTGTCAGCGCCAGCTTCCCAGGTAAATACAAACATTAAATAAAACCTAAAACTGAGCAGAAATTGCCCTAAAGTAACCAACAGCTGCTAGATCACCTGTTACCAGTAAGAATGTGACTATTTATAGTGGAACACAACCTCAGCCATTTTAATATAACATAGATGATGCATTGTTTTGATTAATGAACATTTATTGTAGTCGTTTGTTATGTAATGGACAGGTTAAACCGCTGCTTACAGATAAGAGCGTACGGGAAATGAGTATTCCCTCCCTTGTCACTTTAATCAGTTTCCTTGTAAGCAGATATTAACAGAAAATCTAATTTATCCTGAATTAGGGATGTGATTTAATTGGGTCAGCTACAGGAACATATGAGGTTTCTGACTCCTGTTGCCAAAAGAATTTGAATCCAAATAGGTAGAGTTTAGTTTTACTGAGACATTTAGTTGTTAAATTACTTAAAATCTTTTTTTTTTCTTTAAGCAACCGATCAATTGCAGATAAAGAATCATTTAATACCTCCAGAGTATTTAAATATTTAGTTAGGAGAAAAATAATTCTTAATTAAGAGCTTTACTCTGTTTTCCATCTAATTTCAGGAAGGCTTTTTACAAATTATTCTAAAGGATATATATATATATATATATATATATATATATATATATATATATATACACACCTTTTAAGTATATATTTAAAAAGGTGTAAACTGAGCTTTTTATTTAAGAACATTGAAAGTGACTAAAGATCTATTCAAGAAGATTCTGTTATGCTTTTAGTTGAATTCTGTTGGCTAACAATAAACCATATTGATTACCAAACAAAAATGAAGAAAAAATAAATGAATATATAAAGTGAGGGGTGGTCAGTGATGCTGGTATGCCTGTTGAACTTAACTGGGGCCCCAAACCATCTAAGACTGTCTCTATGATTTTATAGATAATTATTTTAACCCTGTGAAATAAAGTAACTGCAATGCTACTCTGTGATTTTTTTTATTTTTTATTTTATTTTATACTTAATCAGATCATTCCCCTTGAGCTGTGAGAAAATTTAAATATCCATCAGTTTATTTTCGATTTTGCTTTCTGGGCTGTATGTTGACAGACTTGTCAGCCACCATGGGATTTATTAACGCAATTTGCTTCAGGGTATATATAAAATGGAACAGCTCGATGTTTACACAGACAGGGAAGTTAATCTACTTCTCAGCCTGTAAAAAAAAAAAATGATGGGAAAAGCAACAGCTGGACCGTCACATTTAATCTTTAGCCTTTATCAGACACACAGAAACCCCCCCCCAGACACGATCGGCATTAGCACTGAGCATTTGGTGACGTGGCACTGACAAAGGCTGTGGTGAATTTACCTCTATTTGAAGCAGCCGTAACTGTTTGATGGAAACCACTGAGGTCGGAAGGGTATGAAGGTGAAATGATGTAAAAGATGAAAGAAGAAACCACAATGTACTTCTCTTTTTTTTTTTTTTTTACCATTTTAGACACATTTTCACTCATGATATCTGCAGTTTAAATCTCGACTCTGATATTTGACCGATTTCTTCTGGTTCTGCTCTGACTTAATTAGATTTTTCTGTGATGATGTTTGTTTATATGACCGACTTAAACAAATGCAGAAACTGGAGACTGTAGTTAATTTAATTCATGCAGCATTACTGAGCTGTCCACTGGAAAATACATTTCACATCCCACCACTTTAATAATAAAGCAGCAAATATAAATCATTGTACAAGTGGTTTGCTAATATATTGACACCGTTCTATCTTTTCAAACAAACATAAAGCAACATCAATTTGTTTTTCAGCAATAATATCTGCTAGTTTGTTGGATTATTTCCCCACCAGCTTCACACATAGACTCAAGAATAGTGTAAGTGGGTCGAAAGAATCAGTCAGCAGTTATTTCCAGGTTATGCCACATAACAGATAAAAGTTTTTCTGCACAGATGAGGACTTTGACTAGGCCATTCCATCATAACTCTGGCTCAACGTTTAAAGTTAATCGTTCCAACCTCCTTATCTGTTTCAAGCGTTCTGCGATCTGAGTTGAGCATTTCTTCAAATCATCTTTCTTGTGTTTGCTGAAGAAACACATTCCCACAGCATGGTGCTGCCACCACCATGTTTCACTGTAGGAATGGTATGTTCAGGGGGCTGTGCGGTGTTCATAACCTGTATCGAGTGGTGGCTTAAGTAATGTAGGCAACTAACGATTATCTTGCAAATCGATTAATCTGTTGATTATGTTCTTAGATTAATTAATAATCAGATAGCAAAAGCTTCCTTAAAGAAGACTTTTCATGTAAATAAACCAGGTGAAACTAAAACTTTTCCTCTAGAGGAGATCTGGATAAAACATATGGAAAGAAGAAAAAGTATTTTTTTTATTTTTATCTTAAATGCAAACTATTTATATTTCATTTTTCACAATTTTCATATAATTACTGCTCTAAGTGAGTTGCAGTCACCTAAAGGCACCTTTATGAGTCTCTATCCTTCAGTTAATGATTAGTCGATTACTAAATTAGTTGATATTATTTCAATATTCAATTATTAATGAGTAATCTGATTCATTGTTCTAGCCCTAAAATAATGCTCTGTGAAATTGCATTAATCCACATTGGATTCATTGAAATACATGGCATTTTGTGTTTGCTATAGGGGCTAATATTAGAAAATAAAAATAAAAAAGGGTGTGAATACTTTTGGAGGTGCAGGACAAGGAAGGATGTTTCCTGGAAGCAAAAAGCTGCAGGATTGAGGGTCTTGTTGCCTTTTTGTGTGCAGAAAATATGCTTGGCCTCGTCTGCAGTCAGAGGCTTTGATTTGTTTTCACCGTGACAACTGTTGCAGTTGAACGCAGCCTGCTCATAACAGCGAGCGGCAGAGCTGCAGTATGTGGGCTATTGTTCGCATATGTTGTGTGGAAATCACAGGAGCTGTCGGGAACGCTCGTTCTCTCACCATTTCACTGTGAAATCGCAGCAAAGACAAGCTGTGTAGGATCCACAGCAGTGCAGTTAGTAAACATACTTTAGCAAAAAAAAATCCCACTCAATGGTTTCAGGTCTCTGCAGTTGATTCAGTAAAACACTGACCTATCAGTGGCAGCCTAGTGGTTTTTGCATAGAGCTTGGAAAGCTGAGGTTCTGAATTCGAGCCCCACTCCCACAGTCTGGGTCCCTAAGTAAGACCCTTAACCCCACACTGCTCCCTGGGAGCTGCACGATGGCAGCCCACTGCTCCCCACGGGGATGGGTTAAATGCAGACATAATTTTTTTCCACTGCGAGACCAAAAAAGTTCAATTATTATTATTATCGTTAAGTATTAATATGCCATTGAGATCTTCCTGAACGCTGAGATCTGGATGTGGAAGTTATCCAAAACCCCCATTCAGGCAATTGCCTTCATAAACTATCTTTATTAAATTCTTTAAGTAGCAGATTGATAAAAGCATGCAGGTATTTTTATCCTACAAGCTCACTCTGTTTTGTTTTTGTCTTTTCTCTCAAAGACGTGTATTTTTGAGATCATCCCCACTGTGTCAAGTGTTAGAGAACACCTTCTCCTCAAAATTCTGACTAAGACCAATTGTTGTTGTGCTGCCACGTTTGTTATTCCACAGCCCACTTCAGATCAGGGAGCTTATTACTCAGTGAGCCTCTGCCCGTGGCCTTTTTCTCTCACCAGGATTAAGCTTTAACGAGTCACATCCTTAAGTGTCACACGCAGTCTCCTGTTTGCATACACAGTCGCTTTCTCCTCACAGGGTCTTCATTCACCTTCTCTGTCCTGCAGGCACAGCAGTAATTTGTTTCATGTATTAAAAACTAGGAAAGGTCAAGAGAGAGCACTGGCAGACATTTAAACCCTGGAGAGTTAGTAAAAATGTACATAAATGCATATTTTAGGCATTGGAAACCTTTCTTGTTAAATCACTGTAAAAATATCCTCAATGCAGATGTACATAAAACAACCTATAGCCAGTTGTCTTTATTTTAGAATATAATAAAAAAAATCTATTTATTGTCCCACAGTGCGGAAATGCTGGTGTTTATAGCAGCAAAAAGGTTATTGAAAAAAATGGTCACACAAATGTGGACCTTAGGAAAATGTATAAGAATAACACAATAGGGAAAAGTTAAAAGATAAACCATAAAATACTGTATTGTAAAGTGTTTTAACAATATATACTTATACAATATAACAAAAATTTATATTCTAGAAGGGAGAAAAGAGGAGATGACCAGCCCTAAGACACTGATACCCAATAGCGATGGAGAATTTAGGATCCTGCCTTAAAAAAAAAAACAAAACATGATTTCGCCTCTCACATTTTTTCTGTTACAAAATATTTTATATTTTGTGTTCATGCAGACTGAATGTTGTCTCTCCACCCTCCAAGTCATCTTCCCTTCAGTGCACAGCTTGTTTTTCTTGCTCACTTCCTCATGGCTGGTGATCTCTTCCCCCCCAACCCATCCGGGTGTGCTGAATTGTAGTTGTCCGCCTCACGATGAACTGACACTGATTTTATCCTTCATCTCTAGCCTGTAATAGTTAAAGTAGTGAGTATAGAATTGGCAGTGAGAAATGAAGAAAAATTTAAATTAGTAAATTTATAAGTAAGTCAATTTATTAAAAAAATGGAGGAACGGATTCTCGATCACAGACCTGTTATTTAAGGTATCTAATGCTATTCATAAACCCCTTTTAAAAAAAAAAAAAAAAGGTTACGGTAATCTGGAATCAACCTGAAACTATAAAGTATAAATACTCTGGAATGAGGAACTAATCAGTTTATTAACCAAACAATGAAATTGCGATTTTTTTATTTAAAAAATGTGCAAAGAGTCTGGTTGTTTTGCTTACACCCACTCCAATGCAGTAATGCTAGATCACTTTAGGGTAGAGATTTACACAAATATCTTTTTTCTTATTAATATATTTTATTATATATATTATATAAGGGACTGGGGTTTGAATTTCAATGGGATCAGGAAGGACATCTAGCAGAAAAACTAAAGCAAGTGGTAATAATTAACTATGGCAGACTAGAAAAAGGGAGCTGCTGAAAGGACTCGGTTTATGAGAAATCTGACTTTTCAGGAAGTACGGTAAGTCAACAGGCTAAATATAAAAAAGTCGCTGATCCAGTTTTAAAATGCCACTGTTTCTCTGCTTTTTGTGTTTTTTGGGGTTTGACATTGGCAGCCTCATAGAACCTGACTGCAATGGTCCCCGCTATGGCCATTAAATTAGCCAGAAGATTTCTTCAGCGGTATTGAATTATCTCATTGTCTCCTTTGCAGTTTTTTCAATTGAAACTCTTTAAAAAAAGCAGCAGACAGCCAAGGTTTAAAGGTGGTTCCCCAAACCAGCCCTCTACCCGCTCCTTCTCTAGACATTTTGTCCCCGTTTTCTTTATTATTTCTTTGAGGTGAGACCTAAGAAATGAGAAAGCCGACTTCTTAAACCGCGCCTCCATCCCGTTGTGGTCTTAAAACTCAGAAACGGGGAAGCTCTGTATCAGCAGGTTTCGGTGCTCCATTTTTTTTTGCATATATACTACGTGTAGCCACATCCTTACCAAGAAAACCGGCGTCATATTTACCAGTCTCTAAATAAAGTGTAAGATATCCGTGACTGAAGCAGTACTGCATCCTTTTTTGGTCTGACTATCATGGGTTAGAGAAGCATTTTGCTATATAAGGTTTTAAAATAGCCAGGATATCTTATAAGCATCTAGCATTCCGGCTATATATGAACTGTGTATGCTGTGGTAAAGAGTGCTTAACTTCATTGTTATTTATTCTTCATTGTCTATCTGCTTAGAGTCCTAATTAGCTGACATAATAGGTAACCTTAAAATGAATGGCACAATCACAGACAAAGGACGACAAAAAGCAGACGAGGCCTGAAGGCATCTGGTTTCTCGTCATTCTTCTGCCAACTTGCATTCCTTCATAGCAGCAGATATCTTTAACTTTGTTTTTCTTTTCACACTTCCTTCTTACCTTCACCTCTGTCTGCTTTTAGAAATATTGTTTCACTTCCTGCCTCTGCCTTTCCTGGGAGGCCGTTTGTATGTATGAGCCTGCTCAAAATGAGCTCAACAGGTGCAAAGTCATGCACCACTTTCCGCCAGAGATCTACAGCGTAGGAGTCCATTGCATTAGATCAGAAACCACTATTTCACACTTGTATCCAAACAGCACTGACATAAACAGTTTCCGTTTATATACTGTAGTTGTTTAAATAAAGTTTGGGACTTTCCAAAGTTTTATGAGAATTTTTTTTTTCTAAATCAGACATTTTTTTTTTATTCCTATGACAGTACATTTCTTTCTTTTTTATTTTTTTTTCATTGTAGGTGTGTGTGTGTGGATAAATTTGGCTCTGATGAATCGGAAAGTTCATAGATAATTTCCCAGCAGTAGAAACTGGTTTGGCAGAACAAAGAAATCTATCTATATGTGTAAACATTTGTTGCATGCTTTCATTCCTTGCTCAAGTCTATTACAGTTTATCATGTTAGAATGATCATGATGGTTTCCTCACACTGTTGGAAATCAACCTGAACTTAACTTTACATATTTGAATATAATGATTATGAACATTAATCATAATGATAAAGGCTTTTTTTTAATGTATAATCTTGCAAAGTTTATTTCAAAGCACTGAGAATCTTAGTGTGTCTAAGAATACTTTGCAGCAAAACAAAGACAAAAAAAAACCTTTGGTTTAGCGCCTACCTTGGGTGTGAAATCATGGTATGGTATGTTTTCCGTTTTCCGTAACTTTAGGGGAAATACAGCACTGTGGCAAAAACGTTTGCTTCCTTACAGATGTCTACTGTTTATTTTTTATTTTTTTTGCAATTCTTCCGTTTATGATTTTATTTATTGAGTAAAAGATTAACTATCAATACCAACTTGCCCTGAACCAATTACGTAATTTAGGGCAAGTTAATCATTGGGGAGATTTTGATTGACTCATCTTTTGGCAGAATTGTTTTAATTTAACCTTTTGAGATGTTTTGTGGAACTTCATCATGCCACGGCATTTTAACCCATTCGTAACTTGAGGTTGTGCTTCAGCAATAGCTTCATTGACAGAAAGCCCTGTTTAGCATGACGAGACTCAGTGATGTGTGGGTGACCAGAAATTCTTGTCTAATGGAAGGAATTTTTTTTTGTTTTGACATTTGATCTCAAATTGAAAGATTTGCAAAACCGTTGAATTCAGCAGATTTTATTAAGATTTACAGTAAAAGCTCATCTGCATAGAGTGACATGCACCTGGAAAAGTTGAGCAAGATGCAGCATGTAGGAAAAAAAAAAGTTAAATGGCGACTCAGTACTGGGACTGTACAGGGGGCGGGGGTGTTACAGTTTGTAGCACAGCTGCTTTGCAGCAAGAAAGTTCTTGGTTTGACAGACTGGCGACGTGTCCAAGGTTTACCCCGCCTCTCACCCATAGACTGCCAGAGATAGGCGCTGGCCTCACGAACACTGTGATGTAATATATGATGGATGTATGGATGGATAGTGACTCTGTACTGATCTGTGGGGAAAACCACAATTTACCCTGTATTTAAAAAATAATAAAATATGCATGCATGTTCAATGCCTAAAGCAAAACTCCTACAGTATACAGGTGTGCAGTGGAGGTTTTGCCTCAGCTGAGGCTAATGAAAACAAACATTTTGAAATGGGCCGGTCAAACATTTGTTTGATTTTAGTAATTGGAGACTGAAGTAGAACCTCCAAAAGCTCAAGACAAATGTACAAACATGTCCTCTAAAGCCCTTTATCATTCTGCCAAGTGGAAATACACTCACTGGTTATATTAAGTGCAGGGCAACGAAGCTGAGCTCTTTAATGTTTCCACTTGATTTAGAGTGCTTGGCTTACTTCCTGTCTGCTATCTGAGTCAGGAACTGCAAACAATGGGTGTGTTTCCTACTTTTCCTTTAAAAAAAGAAAGAATCTGCTCACCAAAATCATGAGCACACATAGGTGAATATTATGTCATTTATCTTATTTATCTAGGGAACAGCTCAAATGAGCCAAAATGAACATGCTTGCATGTATGTATTGGTCTGAGAGCTTTGGGAGAATGTATGCTTCTGTTTTGCTCTCATATTTTTTATTTTTTTCCTGGCTAAGCTTCTGCTGAGCGCAAAGCCTGGCAACAGCAGCAGATGGTAAGCAAAGTTGTTTTTTTTTCACTTAAATCCAAGGACTAATTTCTGAGTCCTTGCGTTACGCAATTTGCTCTCACTCTTGTGACTAAACTGAGACCGTACGTCCTGATCTGCATTAAAGAGTTACTTTATATGATGTCTCATCCTCTCACTTCATCGTTTTGTGGTATTTTTTGTGCCATTTATTGAGATGTCTGAATTTGGGAGGCACACATTTCTTTGACTTTTTAATTGCTTGTGCTGATAAATAAATACTTCTACCCGGTTTTTGAATGTAAATGGCCCTAAATCTTTTAAAATGCACCCCAGCGTCACTCTTGTTTTCTTTTTCTCTGTTGGAAAGCCTCACAGTTTGGCTTGTTTCTGTGTTCCTGATTAAATGTGTCTTTGGAGGAAAATTATCTGCTTCCCACATGAATAACACATGGAGTTCTGACCAGAAGTGTTGAGATTCTCGCTGCATATTAAGTTTCAGCAAAGTTGATATTTAATTTTTTTTTTATAACAATTGTTTTCATAGAGAGACTTTGTGATGATGGATATTTTCATAGATTAGAGGTTTTAGCAGTTTCATGATTCTGTTGAAGCGACATAATCGATCATTAGTTCCGTTTAACCTTAACGGTCATCAAAGCTTTATGCAAACATGCCCAAAAAAAAAAAAGCCCAGGAGAATGAAAGGGCAAGTACAGCGTTTGTCATTTATGTTGGGGACAATCATTCAAAGCCTAGGAGTTTTATTTTATTGTCATTAAATTTATAAAGATGCCACCTACAGTTATGTAAGATGGAATAATGTTTTATCTCTCTGGATCATCCTGAGGCCTTGATCTTCTTATATTTTTATTCAATCAGCCCATCTCACAGGTTTTCTATAAACTATAGGTCTGTGAAGGAAGATTTAGTGTCTAGTTCACCATTTCTGCCTTTATTTGGCCTTATCTCTGAGGTCATTTTACTGCTTTCAGTTCTCTATTATATGTTTATTCAAAATACCCTGTTATTTAAAAGAGTGCAAAAATAATTTTAAGTCTGACATTATTCCTGTAGGCCCACAGCATCATAAATCAGTTTCCTTGTTTCCTGCTGTCATAATGTGTTTTTTTTTGTTATCTGACCCAAAAGAGATTTCTCAGATTGCACATCTGCCACCTGTTCCTGAGGCAGGTCATCCAAGGACGATGTTATATATAATATCTGACAGTTTTGCTGCTGCCGAGCAGATGATCAAATGGTTCAGGTTTCTGTTCCGTTGTCTGAGGTTTTTTTTAGCATGAATGTTCTTCATTCTTCAGGGTTCCTCAAATAGAAATACAACTGCATCAACAAATAATGTGTTTTTGGGCATGCAGGAGGTGCAGCGGTTAGTGCGTATGATGAGTTTTTATTATTTAATTATTTGCAGATTTAAAAAGTTTCATCATATATCTCTCGGAGGCTAGCAAAACCCTTACATAACTGTCTTTCTAAAAAGAGGAAAAACAAAACAGGATTTATCTGTAAAAGATTTTTGGTAATGCAAAATAAATGAAGTGCAAACAGTACAGGTTTCGCTCTGATAACAGGATGTCTTCTGGATATCATAAGCAATACAGGGATTTTATATCGATGAAAAGAAAATGAATGAGTAAAAATTTCCCAATCAGTTTTGCCCCACGATTGTTTATTTGAGTTATACACTAAGATGGTCGTACTATCATTTTGGGTGTACTTATCTTAAGCAATATCAGACATTAGCTGAGATAGCACTGTAATCATATTTTAACAGACAACTGACCAATTAAAGACAGTTTAGGCCATGGCTTTGCAACCTTTACACTAGAGTCATTTTTCACCTCAGTTCAGCTAATAAAACTCCACAAAATTTACATGACTTTTTTTTATTTCTTAAAGGAAAATATTACTAATATATATAACATATATCTACCAAAGACATAATTCTCCCTTTTAACTAATCTTTTTGCAATTTCAAATTTTAGATTTTAAAATGAAGAAAAAAAAAACTTGGAAATAATAAGAATAAATACATGTTTAAAAGGTTGCTGAAATCTGTGGAAAATTATTTTGAAATAAAACAACATTTCTCCCATTTAAAAAAGATAATTATATATTACCATTATATTTAGAGTCAATGCTTTTTGAAAAAAATCAATGCAATTAGTCACTGGAGAAAGTTGTAACCTGGATACTTACTAGTATCTTTATTATATCTTTCATCAGAAGATTATATGGCTCCTCATAATTTTTCGCAGAAGTGATAAAGAGCAATTGTTGAGTGTCTAAGAGCCACTTGCTGCTCCAGAACCAGCGGTTATATGCATGTTGTGAATCAAAGTGTGTATTTTTGTTGCTGTTTTACTATGCAATTTCACATTAATAGCTAAAGCATTTGATACATTTTTACCATAATTTCTCAATTATATCAAAAATCAAGTGTTTATCACTTAACAGATATTTTTCAAGAAGGGACTGGTGAGAAAATGAGCAGTACAAGTAAGGCAGGAAATGGCTGTAAGAATAAACTGTTCTAGATTTGCCAGGAGTCACAACCAGTAATCTTTCAGAGTAGAAATAAAAGGACTTCAGTTAATCTCGCCATTATGTAAAGATAAATGTATGCTAATGGAGGTAAAGTGAAATCTCCAAAGCACTCCTCAGAGATGCAAGCAAAGTCTTCAGTGCCTGATTAGAACCTGACTGCAGAGGGACGTGTTAGGTCCAACAAAGGGCTGCTGAACACTGGCCTCCCCTTCTGTCCGTCCTGCTTATATCACCGCATACTGTATCTGTTATGACTACATCTGCACCTGCTGTGCTGTTCACCTTTAACTGGGCCCACCACACAGCCCCGCTGTGCTCATTATCAGTCTCTGCCTGCCTTCCGCCGCCAAACACACCTGCTCTGACCTTATCACATCCTCTGGTTCTGACATCTGTGTGTGTTTGTGCATGCATCTGAATTAAATTCTTTCAAATAGACAGTAATGAGGCCAAGTGATTATCTGAGTCGATAGCGAGAACATCAGTCTTTATTTGGGTCTGACCTGATTAAGCCTAGAGGAGGGTCATGATCACAACACTGTGCAGTGGGAAGGGTTTTTTTCTGTTTTCTGTTGTGGTCCTATTCTTTCTGGTGAATTTACTCTTTAGACACAAAGCTGAGAAGTCTTTGATAAAACACACCAAAGCTTCATCAGCATGCAATTTCTTCAAGGTGAGATTTTTTTTTTTTTTTTATTCTTAGATAAAAGACGCCCACGAACAAGAAATGAGTGACTTACAGAGCTGAATCACTTCTTATTCAAAGGATTTTTAGTTCAAGTCATTCCACACAGAAACATGTTTTTCTCATCTTCTGTGCTATCATTAACTGTTTTTTGTTGTTGTTGTTGTTTGTATCTGTCCCTCAGCTCACAATAGATGCCCTTCACCGTTAGACTGTGCCCAGCAAAGACGCCACCACTGCCAGGTCGGCTCGTCTCACTGCGGCTCCTGTCTCTCCCCCTATCGAGAGAACGATAACGGACGCTGTGTTCTGATGAGGCGCCATAAAAATGGTATGAATGAAAAAACCCTATGCACTGCACATTTCATGCATTTAAATGGCACATTGCAGCTGAAATATAGGAGCAGTATTTTTAATTTCTTCATCCACATCCATAAATAAATAGATAAGGGGAAGTGAGAGTGAGCTTCAGAATATCTGTCTTTGGCCACACTCACAATAAACATCTGTTTATGGTGAAAGAATTAATGCATTTTCATTTTCTCATACCGCAATAAGATAAAAAAAATAAATAAAAATAAAAATTAAAAAAAAGCACTCTGGTGCATTATGTTGTTTGTATTAGTTACAGATAGATATGATTGAATATATTATTTTTATATTAAAGGGACAGTGTATGACTAAATTAAAGCATTTCGAAATCCTAGAACAGGATTTTGTGTCTCCAATTTTGATTACAGTTGCCAAAAGAGGATAAACTTGTTCTGGGTTGATAATACTCTTTGGGTAGAAGGAAGGGAAGGTAACCAAGAAAAGAAAAAGAGGTAATAGACAGAAAACATGAGGCTACATTGGCGTAGATTTTACCAATTTCCTGACAGTTCATGAGTGAATTGAATGAACATAGAGGCTGGAGCCTTACTGCTGAACAGGTAAGTTAATTAAGAATAGAAGTAATGTTTATTTTGCTGTTCTGTCATAAACAGGGAAGGGTAGTCCAGCAGCTTGCCTGTCCTCCCGGCAGAGACGGCTAGTTTGTTTGTTAGCCTACACCAGAGGAGCTCCGTTGCAACAGTTATCAGTTAACAGTTACCAGCAGGCAACCGTACATCTCTTTGAGGAATACTATTCAAAAGATTTTCCATGTGTTTTTTGAGCAGAAAACCAATCACCGTATATGATACCCAATCAAAGCTAACTCCCATGGGAGAATATTACAGTATGGATGGATGCATTTATTGTTAATGAGGTAAATATTTACCCATTTTGAAATACCTAAAAGGAAACCGTAAACAGAATAAGAAAACACCTGCTGCACTACACAGTGGAAGCTGTGAGCAAAACAAAAGTATGATGAAACCCCACTAGAGTCAGTGTAACTCCATTTTGCTGCCAAGCTATTCATTCTTTCCTTAGAATATAAGCTTTCCAACTTTAAATATTCCCAAATATGCATGTTACTAAATAGCAGCAAATATTACAGTGGTGAAAAGAACAAAATTATACTTAAAAAATGTAACAATCAACTAGATGCATTACCCCAGTCCACCCAGAGGAGAATATCAGAATAGGAAGCAAGTTCAGCAACAACTCAGACAATCAGAGACGGAGGAGAGGTTTAAACTCAGGCACATTTCTCTAGTAAACAGTGTTTTTACAATCAAATATATCAACAATCATAGAGACATATTTGTGTGATAAAATAAATAATAATACGAATAAAACTAATATAAAAGGTTCCATCAGCATGAAGGACTGCTTAAAGATCCCTCTGTCTGAATACTCCAACCTTATAGCTTGATCTTTTAAGACAAGTACTTGATAAAGCTAAACAATGGTTGCCCATTTTTAAGCATTTAAGTGAATATCTATAAAATAAGTCTGCGCTTGATTCTTTGTTGAGCTCTAGTCGTGTCACTTCATTTCTCTGTGTGGTTTTTGCTTTCCCTCCGTTTCTCCAATTGATGCCTCTCACAGCTATGGAGCATTTTCAGCTTTAATCCGGCTCTGCCCCTGCTGTGTTTGCAACACGCACTCACATATATGAACCGCCCCCACACTGGCAAGCTTAATCACTGAGATATCATGCTCCTCTCTCTACTCTTTTGCCCTTCATCTTCATCCCTGAATCTAATATCCTTCAATGAAGTTACCAAGCTCATATTTCTGATTTCTATGGCAGCGTGTGCCTCTTCTTAAGACAAACACTGAAAGGAAAGGAAGATGTCTTTAGTATATTAAAGTAAAGTGGCTCGCCTTGGTATAAATATGTATTCATGTCGGTGGGAGGCGTTAGGCATTCACAGCATTAATAAATTGGATGGGGTTTTAGCCGCAGGAGAGGATCCAACAGAAACTTGACTTAATTAAAAGAGCAGAATCCGCTCAAAAAGAAAAATAAATGTTGGATTTGCAAGAGAACAGGTTTTCATGATGCAGAAAATGTATTTTCCTGTGGACTGTACCTAGTGGTTACACAAAGCCAACGGAGATGACCAAACACACTTATCCACACAGATAAATGGACTCCTGTTTTCACACTTAACAATCAGATCCAGAAAGTAGGTTCTGAACAGTTTAACTCCTCACACGTTCCTCCAGTTACTCATAGTGTCACAGAATGATCTGTATTTGCTTTGTTAGATGCATCTCAGGCCTTTTAAGGAGTCAGAAAATAAGAAAGAGCTTCAGGCCAGCTGCTGACGTGGCAGCTTTAGTCACTGCCTGAAAAATTGGAGCTAATGTTTATGCAGGGTTATTGAAAGGTTGAATCACAGAATGAAAACTTCTGTCACTGTGTTTTGAAGCATGCAGCAGCTAAATTAAAAAGCCGTGCATCTGATCCAGGATGCTGCTCATCATCCATCGAGACACAGCCAGAAACACAGGATGTTCCCCAGCTTCTCAGGCGGGTTGTTATCAGACAAATTCCTGGAATTTATTTTGTCAGACCTCTATAAGTACTGCCGGCACGCAGCTTTAATCCCTCAGAATCCAAACCATTATATCAGATTTTACCATTTGATTTACTTATGATAAAATTAATTGCAAAAATAAAGAAAATCAACTAATCCATAACCAGAGATAAAAAAAAAAATTAAAAAAGCTTATTTGAAAATATTTCATCATACACAGATCTAAAGATTTC
Source organism: Cyprinodon tularosa (assembly GCF_016077235.1). Classification (NCBI taxonomy): domain Eukaryota; kingdom Metazoa; phylum Chordata; class Actinopteri; order Cyprinodontiformes; family Cyprinodontidae; genus Cyprinodon; species Cyprinodon tularosa. The sequence continues at coordinate 1,588,930 of NW_024038715.1, forward strand.
CCTTTTCTGAGAAAAAGTAAATAATATTCTGCTGTATAGCAATGCAATATATCTGTCTGCGGTAGTTGAATTCTGCGAGTGTAGAAGCTTAAGGAATAAGATCTCTTTTCCGATAATGATATTTGTTTTATGAAAGCAGGTTTTATAGTTTTATCTGTAAAGTAAATCAGTTGGAATCTGGATCTACTTGGTAGAAATGCATCTGTGTTGCTTTTTTTTTACCTTAACATTCTTCAGTCTTTCAGCAATATCAGGTTTAAAATGATTTAGATCAAGTTTCTAAAAACTAAAGAAAGGAAAAACTAAAACTTCAATACTTGTGCTAAGATGAGAGCAGCTATGTATGTTATAGTCTGATGCTAGCTATAAAAAATGTTGCAGGGAGGCTCTGTCCACTGAGGTTAGGTCAAAATCTTCAGAACTGCAGGTCCGATAAGGTAAGGTGCCCGATGGATTCATCTAAGGCTGAGCTTAATGCCAGAGAGGACACACCTTTAAGACAGAGTTGTTTATGATAGATTTGACAACAGAAATACATGAGTTAATTCATTGAGAAATATACACATAATTAACTAATTAATCAATTACTAGTTAAGGATATTAGGTTTCATTACGTTTATTAATAAAATACAATTTAGTTAAATATAATGTCAAAAACAAAACCTTCAGAATGGAGGTAGCATTCAATATTTTTGTTCCTATGTATCTAATTGAATTTCCATCTTGAGCAACACAAATATCTGAACATTGCTGAACAATGATATTAATCCTTTCACACACACCTGTGAGTTAAAACACCAAGATTCATGTTCAAGAGCACAGAAAACACAGAAATTACACAGAAAACTCTAAAGACTTACATTTTGTCTCTAAATAAGAGGTTCCTCCAGTCCTAATAATGCGTATGTATGGTCTTTACAGATGCTGCTATTTGCCTTTGGCAAGCTATGTTAGGCTTTCAGGCCAAAAGGCCCTACAGTTTTGTTTTTCTAGAGTCGCAGCAAGGACGCTAGAGTTTAGTAAATTAGTTTATCCCCAAATTTACTGAGATAATATTCATTTTGAATAATTTGTATTAATTAATTATACAATTTTATTATATAACCAGATAGCATTTAAAGAGACATTACAGAGTTTTCTAAAGATACTGCCACCTTTGGCCAAAAAATAGAACTGCAGCAATCTTCTGCTTGTCCTGCACTCAAGCTTAACAAGTTTTTTTTACTTAAGTGCTGTCACCATTGGTGTCTAGTTGAGCTGGATGCCGGTCGCTTCTCAATATCCGCAAAATCCATCTTAAATATAAAGCTTCAATTGTTTTCTCGGTTGGACCTATTTAACATGGACAGGCGTGACGTCACATCCGCCAAAACAGGGCGGTAACTTCAGACCCAAAGTAAATAAAGGAAAATAGGCTACAGCCTTATAGATGCATCAGTGATGAGCTACTGAGATGTCAGTCTGCCCATCAAACGATGTTTAATCCTAAATGATCAAATGAAAAAGCTATTTCAATGATATTGTTCTGTAAAAACTTACATAATAAGTCTATATATATATATATACCAAGTGGGTATGTGAGAAGACAACAGGGTCTGCTATCCCAACATCTAAAGGTTTTTATCCAGCAATTCCGTTCATCACATTCTTTGGCTGTCCTCTATATAGAAATCATCAATTCTTTGAGAATATTTACACATTTACTGTAAAAAAGTATTTGGCATTAAACGGAGAAGTGTACAAATGTCAGTTTGCAAAATAATATTTCAAAATAAATCAGAGGAAATAGAAAATAAATGAAATATCTATGTTAGATTAGTTAGATTCCAGTTAGATGCCACTTGACCTTTTTTTTTTTTATCACTTCTCCATATTTTGCCTTTGCTGTTGGAAGAAAGGAGGAATATTCTCCTTTGAAGATTTTTTTTGTGCTCATATTTAGCTTCATCAGTAGAGAGATTTTTTGCGTGCACAGTAGGTGAACAGGTAGGCAGAGCTTGCTTTGTGAGTGGGAGCTGCCTATGTTTGACATGGAGGCGTTCACTGCCATTAGTAAACAGACAATATGCCTCAAAGCCTTGTCCTTTGGTTAAAAGCACAAACACAGGGACAGAGGAGTTATTCTTTAAAAGCGGGTGTATTGCGTTCAGCTAAATGCAGGGTGTGCACAAAGTGGGTTTCAGATCTTTTAAAAAGAACCTTTGTGTCATTTTTACCCTTTATCTCTATCATGCTGAATGTTTTATGTTCTTATTTAACTTTGCCTGATGACTGTTAGGAGTGATATCCAATATCAGTCAACATTCAGCTGGAGTTGTTTAACACTAGATCAAAAAAAAAAGAACAGTTTTCTATTAGTCCAGATCATATAACTATAGTTTTATACAATTCAATGAAAACCAGCCTTGCATTCAGCCTAAGAAGACACATTACACATAGATATTTTTGTCTTAAGTTCTTTTTTTTTTTGTTCGTTGATCTGCTTCACTATTTTTAAATTTAACAATGATCATTCCATGTGATTAGGTTTTCATTTACACTTTTGCACAGTTGGGAATTGCTGCTGTTAACAGGCTACATTTCCAGCAGGTATTGTGTCAAAAGGAAAGTGCCAAGTTCATTTCATTAGCACCTCCTAACGACAACTGTCCTAGGGTTCAGTGAAGAAAGTAAAAGAAAGTTGCAGAAGTGCAAGACTTTTAGGCCTTTGCTGATATTTGTTCTTGATTGTTTTCTGAGTTGGGAAATTTATTCCAGTCATGTATTGTGTGTTTATGTTTCATTCAGTCATTTAATTTGTGTTGTCTCGTTAGTTTCCCTGAGGCTGCCTATAGAAGGTATTGATATTAAGTTAAGGATTTGATCAGGACTCCTACTGAATCTTTGTAATGATCAATCCATCCATTCATTAATCCATCCATCTATCCGTCCTTTCACTCTTGGTTTTTCCAGAAAGGTGTAGTAATTTTGTAAAACAGTAGCTTTTAGGCTGGTTAAGCTATTGGATTGCATTCATTCATGCAGAGCTGTGCACTCAGCTTAGCCTAGCTTTATTCAGCATGTGGGACACTAAAATAGATGTATGGCACTCTCTTCTGCCAAGTAGCACATTTCGTTATATGGTGCGCCACTTTTTCACTTTAAACCTAAAATACATTAAGGACTAAAGGTAGGTTTCATTTCTATTTAACTTCATGGTTTTGTAGACATTTTCTGCAGAGAAACTGGAAATAGGGTAAAGATACATCCAAATGAGTGTGAAATACACTGAAAAGTTGGACTTGTGCAGGTAATGAATACTACCGGATGAAAAGAAAATTAGGATCTTCATGAAAATTTTATTTTATAAAAAAGTGTGGACCGACGCCAGCAGATAACACAACCAAAAATAAATCACTAATTGGATGCTTTACTCTCATCCAAATCTGTGCTTTTCTGCACTTTCTTCTGAATAAAGGGCCTTAATTTACTCTGAACCACTGATCACATACCACTGAAAGTAATTTTCCTGAATTAGCCAGTTTAAAAAATGTCTCAATTTCTTTTGTTTTGCTGTAGGTTTAAACATTTCTTGCGTAATATGGATGGATTTTTCATCACAATCACCCTAAGGCTGCAGCCATTCATGTAATTTGTGCACCTGTTATCCATCACTGTTTTTCCTTCCATCAAACTTTCCAATGATCTGATACAATGCTCTGTAAACAGCCCGTTTCTCTAGCAATGGCCTTCTGTAGCTTATCCTATTTGTGCACAGTGTCAGAAACTACTTGATAACTATTAAGTCACTCCTTTCACCATGATTGCGTGGGACCTGACATGGAAATAATATTTCTATTATCTTTTATTTTAGTTTTCATCTCTGTACTTCTACTTTAACTTTTTTAGGAGCTAAACTTTGGTATGTTAGTAGCTATTCATCAACACGAGCATAAATAAACAACTGATATATATCCCAATATTTAGAAGTATATGTTTTGTTTTCGGTTTAAATGGTTTTGATGTACAACCTTTAATATTTTTTTTTACAAATCAACCAGTACCATTCTGTTGTGGTAAAATCCAGCAAATAACCCAAAGAAAAAAAACATAACAAAAATTGCTTGTTCCCTATATTCCCACCAGGTGGCAGCAAAACACCAAAGGGAATAGAGAGGGGTGATGCAGAGTGAAACGCAACTATTCTTTCTTTTTGCTAATAAAAATAAATGATTGGCTTAATTTTTTTGTTAATTTTGAATTGATTTTCATCTGACCGTCTTCCACTCGAAACACACTCACATTCCCACCTAAACAGAAAACTTTACACTGAACTAAAACTATCGAGCTTTTAAGAAATATTTATCATATAAGTAGGTATTTATTTGATAAAGCTGTATTTTAAATATTTACCACAGTATTTGTGTTGCTTATTTTACATTTTATGAGACATGCATGAGGAAATAAAGCTGTTAAGATGTCATGGTACCTGAAAGAGTAACACAGTTCAGCCTTAATTAATGTCTGATAGGCTGGAAGATGCTAGAACATTCCGCTTCATTTATATCAGATTGTCTGACTTAGAGAGAGATTACGACCACAATATTACAAAGTCTTATTTCAAAGCATTATAATAAGATATTTATGTGTTAAATATTGTCAATATATGAGGTACAGATGCACCTATCAAATCTGTTAAAGAATTTTTTATTATATTCGCTTAAAATATTCTTATTATAAGTCAAATTAATAAAAGTTCTATAATGTGTTACCTAACACCATTTACGTCAATGTATTTTTTTTTAAGTTTAAAGGCTTATACTTTGTTTTATATTCGGGACAGGCTTGTAATTACTTAATTTTCTGTAGGTTTCAGAAACCTATAACAGCATGTTTTTTTTTCACTTTTAATAGTTTTTTTTTGCAGAAAAATGGTCAAAATTAGTTCTGCCAGTAAATACTGATGAGTGCATGTTTTCTTTATAATGACATGAGGATATATTGTTGTTGGCTGCGAGTGGTAAATGTTTGTATATCTCAATAGAAGTTGTGTAAATGCAGTGTCTGTGTGTATAGTTTTCTGTTTAGGTGGAAATTGGAGTGTTTTTCAAGTGGTAAACTGAAAAGGCTTACATGTGTTTAACCCACAATCCTCCTGTTTGTTTGATGTACCTACCTGCCACCCCTGGACTCCTCTCTATTGGCTATAGGTCATTATCAGGCTGATGTGCATGCTTACACACAACCAGTGCTTAGTTGAGAGCTTCGCACAGCCACTTTGTTATTTTAAAAGCATTCAAAGCATCAACAACCTCATTATAGTTCAACCTGCAGGGCCACACGTTCTGCTGCGAGCACACAGGCACAGTTGGCGCTCCCAGCCACCTGCAAAGTACAGATGGTACATGCCGCCTCCAGACACCTGCCATGCAGGGTACTAAATGGCCATTAGTGGGGGGAAGGAAAAAACAAGAAGTCAGTGAAAGTGCTGGTATGTCATATCATACACATTAACTCAGCCAGATGGCCAGCCTTTTGGAGGGAAAGTATCTCTGTATAATCGCCACCGTCATCTAGGTGTATCTATTTGTTACTTGATCGATTACTCCCCCCTTTACTTCCAAAAAAGGAGCATATTTCTGAACCTTTTATTCTAAAAATCCAAACAGATTTTGGGGTTTTTATGTTCTAACTTTACGTCTTTCCCCTTCGCCATTGTTTCTGCTAATAATTTTTACACTTGAAGCTTTATGGAGGGAAATAAGTCTTTGATGACCTCCATTACCAGCAGGCTCTGGGGTCTATTGAGACTGCAGCAGGAGAAGCCCAGTGAGGCCAAGGTTTGGCTGATTGCTCTAGGGGCCCCCTGCAGTGCTCCTTCCCCTGGCCACACACACACTGTGGACCCCGGTCGCCCTGGAGCTGTCCCACAGGAATGTGATTCGCTGTCTGGCCCTAAGGGCTGTTAACAACAGTTTAGTATTGTCTGCCTTTTTTTAACCAGCTACTCAAACAAACAACACATACAGGCACACTCCCTGACTGTCATTTTAAACGGAAGATCCTGAAACCACCTGTGCATTCATGTATGCATGCTTAAAGCCATATGTTTGGGTTCTCAGAGTGTCTATTTAGCTGAATTTTCCATGTTAGGATAAATCTAGATAATCTTGTAATCGGATAAATCAAGGATCGGTGTAGCTCCTGATTAGACACAGAGGAGGAGATTAAAGATGATGTTCACCCTCAGCCACATTGTTCAGTAGCTGATGCTCAAATTCACAGCTTCTTAACAGAGAACTTCCTGCTTCTTGTTCAGTTTTTTCAGTTTATTTATATCGTGCCAATTCACAATACATGTCATCTCAAGGCACTTTAAAGTTCACCAGATCATACAGTCAAATTGATTCAAAGTATTCTATATAAGGAAAACCAGTTGATTGCATCAACTCATTGACTCGAATGCAATCCCTCACACTAAGCATGGTTGTAGCGACAGTGGAGAGGAAAAACTTACTTTTGACAGGAAGAAACCTCCAGCAGAACCAGGCTCGGTGTGAGTCCAGGAAATACACAGCCAGGCAGATGAGCTCCAAGCCAACTCCCATGTTGGTGATTTGTTGTCAAGCTGTTGTGTTTGCTTGTTTTTATTTTTAAATATGTAACAGTTTTATATTATTTGGTAAATATTCAGTCTCAGATAAACGAAAGCTCAACTGTTATCTAAAGTTATATTGGTATAACCTTTTTGTGTTTTCTTTTTTACGTAATACATTTTACTTCACGTTGTTATGAATATTTTAAAATGACAAGTATCGCTATTGTGGTCTAAAAAAAACACTATTTGGTCTAAAATCCAGTGAATGTTAGCATACATCGGACAGGATGATGCTTGATCCTCTGCAGTGAAATTAAAACAACCATTTGCTACAATATGAACGGACATTTTTCAATTGATTATTATTCATTTCAATTTGTAAAAGAATAACAAAAAGCAATAAAATAAATAAACAGACAAGTGTTTGTATCAAGATCTAAAATCACCATAGGGAAATAAATCCACTACCTTTTGTATTAACAACTCGAAACTACTATAAACAAAAAATATATGTATGATCATGAACTCTAATTGACAAATAGAAAATGGCTAAAAATATTTGAATTAATAACTAGATTAAAAAAAAAAACTCTAGTATTAGACCCAAAATATCAAAACCTCTTGAATGATTTAAAGTTCATAATTTATTTACTTGGTTAATTGGTTTTCTGTTGCTGAGCAAAGGTTAAAATACATTTTATTTTGGATTTCTAACTAATATGTAAAGAGATTTCATCGTTACAGGAAAACAACAGTTAAAGTTGGAAGTAGATAAAGATTAGTAAGTTTCCTTCCACTGGTGGGAGGAATGGGAATATAATGTGGTAGTTTTCCACTGGGATTTGAAACTGCTCAGGGGACCTAGGATGAAGGGGCCCCAGACCCAAATATGTAAATGTGGTTGTATTTATCTCGTTCCTTCATGTTGTTATTGACCTCAGCACTCAGAGCTATGTTTCCAATTGATATATTTTAATCTCACGAGCTGCATCAGTGCCAAAGAAATCAAATGAATGTGCATCCAGTTTTTTGAAGCATATCCTGTCCTTAATGTATTGTAATAATGGAAGGGTCTGTTGTTCTGCTTTTTGTTTTGCTGTTGCTTAGGCAAAGTGACGACCTTCACTGATCAGGAAGAAGAAATAGATTTCCTTCACTCCTTTATAGAAAAGCAGGAAGAGTCGAACGTTAAAACAACTAAAATTCAACTGCAAAAAACTGGTAAGAAGTTAGCATCAAAATCACCAAAGTGACATTTGCTTTGCTCTTTCACTCTCGTTTCCTCAGTTGAGGAAATTTCCTTCCTCTTTGTTAATTCGGTCTCTTGTTTATCACCTTCTGCCTCCAGCCTCCAGTTCTTCCCATTCGGATCCTAAGGACAGCAGGACAGGGACATCTGAACAGAGATCCCGGAACCAGGACCAACAGTCGGGGAAAATCCCACATAGCACCACAGCAGTTCCAGTCCCCGCTGGAACCGCCTCTCCTAACACGCTTCGCCCTGAGCCTAGGGTCACCGGAGCTGATGGCCGCTATGGTCCTTTAATTGTGCACCATCCTGATAATGACACCATCTTTGTCAGTGAGTGACGTTTTCTCACTCTTACTAGCATATAATGTTAATTAAGCCTGGTTTTAATGTAGCGTTAATCAAACACTTTAATGTGACAGATTTAGCCAAAAATACCTTTTATAGATGACAATAATTCTCAGTTAGATTTGAGCATAAAATGGCAGGAGAATCAAACACAAAACAATTTATAAAGCCTGTATTCAGACCTTTGAATCTCAAATCTCCTTCTTTGTTTATTTTTCTGCAGTTGTAATCTCACTGTGTGTTATTGTGGGCACCGTGGCTGTGATCTTGGCTTCTGTCTGTTATGTCAAGTAAGTATAAAGGCAGCAATGCAGAAACAGGATGGGATGTTTTTGCTGCTGTTGGACGTATAGTGTTTGGATGTTTCTTAAAGCAAACCTTGATGTTGTAAAATTATATGGTGCTTTATATTTTTTTATTAAATTTTAAAAAGTGTCTTTATAAGTTTATTTGTTTTTTTTGTTGTGTTTTTTTCTTATTTTTATCACTGAAGTCATAAAGCAGGATAATAATGATTTTATGAAAACCTTTAATTTAAAGATTTGCTAAAAATTTGCACACATGCATAACATAGCATGTGCGCCTTGAATACAACGGAATTTAGTCAAAATCCTCTCCGAAACTATTTGTCCACCACAAATAGTCTTCAAGAAGTTCAATTTTTTTTGTTCTTAAAAGCCATTATTGTTGAACCATCCTGAAATACAAACAAAAGAGAAATTCAGTATGAAATGAATGCACACACAATGCATGGATGCAAATTTCTCACCTGACCTGGAGGCTCTATGTTTGTTTTGAGCAATATAAGGCTCAATATGTTTTACTAACAGCACAAAAGATAATTCTCTGTTTATGCTGATTTATTTTGCACATTTGCATAAAATTATCCACAGTCATACAATAATAATAGGTATTTTAAATTTAGCTGTATTTATTTATTAATTAATGTTTTAAACAGATTTAATATATACATTTCTCTAGTAGATTTTTAATCTTTAAATCAGCACAAGTATTTAGAATTTTGTTTTTATAAAATATGTGGAAATACACTTTATATATCCCATGCACTTGCCTATGCCTTCTTCTTCTCCTTTGAGCTTATGTAATGGGTACATTTCTCCACTGTGACATAAATAAAGTCAATCATTCAATCAATAAGTTAAATATAAAAATTAAATCTTCTGTTTTCATCGGCAATGATTTTAGTGACTTCTGCTGGTAATTATGCACATTGCAACCAACTGTGCTTGAAACCTTGATCTCTTTTTCAACTAGTATTTTCTATTGAGGTTCAAAATTGTCAGGAGAAAAAAATGTGAATTTCAGTTTAAACTTTTTATGTATTCCAACCAGATTTTGAATTTAATCAATTTATTATTATAATTGTTTGGATGAAAATAAATCTTTATGTAAATTGAAAAAATTATAATTTTAATCTATACTTTCAACTATAGGGATTGAAAATGTATCTAAAACCTTATTAAAGTAAAATTCCACTATTTCTGTCCTTTAAATATGTGTAATTTGAAAGACAGTATGTGCATGTTGAGTCTTATTTGAATTAATTAAAGGGATAGTTTGGTATTTTTGACATGAATCTGTATGGCATCCCGATCACCAGCGGCATGCAATCACACTGACTTACCCCTGGCAGCGTCCTGTGAGCAGAGTTATCGTCCAGTTTTGGTCAAGCCGAAAGTAGTCCTGCAGGTTTTTAGGAACAGCGAAATAAAACTTTTCTCTTCCCAAAACATTATGTGTCCAAAAGAGTGATATTTTCGCATCCCAAAAACATTGTAGTGGAAAAAGTCACACGTCGTTATCAATTGGTCCTATTTTCTCTCTGTTCGTATCAGTGCGCGCCGTCATTCAGACAGCGAGCCCAACAACAGCCATGTCTCCTTCCGCCGCGGAGGGAGACATGGCTGTTGTTGGGCTCGCTGTCTGAATGACGGCGCGCACTGATACGAACAGAGAGAAAATAGGACCAATTGATAACGACGTGTGACTTTTTCCACTACAATGTTTTTGGGATGCGAAAATATCACTCTTTTGGACACATAATGTTTTGGGAAGAGAAAAGTTTTATTTCGCTGTTCCTAAAAACCTGCAGGACTACTTTCGGCTTGACCAAAACTGGACGATAACTCTGCTCACAGGACGCTGCCAGGGGTAAGTCAGTGTGATTGCATGCCGCTGGTGATCGGGATGCCATACAGATTCATGTCAAAAATACCGAACTATCCCTTTAAAGTCAAAGGCTGATCATGACTCCCCCTACAGGCTGCGAACAGACTCGCATCTAGCAGAGAAAGTGGATTATCCTGCTTTCAAAGGACCAAGCCTTCCCAACACCAAAGCTAACAGTTCTGTAAGTGCTGTTTTTGTTTTGTTTATTCCATTTCACACTTCTGCAGAAACGTTTATGTACCTACATTTACATTTGAGCATAATTTACACCTCTTTCTCTGTTTTGTCCCCAGATGGGGGATAAGACTCTGGCTCAGAGTGCTCAGATGTATCACTATCAGCACCAAAAACAGCAGATGATATCAATGGGAAAGTAAGTTTCCTGTTCTTGTCTCTTCCAATCTTTTTATCTTATTGCTTTAGCTGAAAATTTGTGTTTTTAATTCAGCCACAAACCAGAACAAAAAGGTGTTGACACTGAGGCCACATCAGATGAGGAAGAAGTGGCAGGAGGCTTCACAGTATATGAGTGCCCTGGACTCGCCCCGGTGAGCTCGCTGACACCTGAATACTGTAAAATTGTTTCTGATTGTTGTTGTGTTTGTCTTTTTTTTTTAATGCCACGTCTCTCTGTCCCCAGACCGGTGAGATGGAAGTGAAAAATCCTCTGTTTGACGATTCACCTCCAGAATATCAGGAGACTCCTAAGTGAACGATCAACACCACGGAAACACTCACACATACATAGAAATTTCTCTGCAAGAAAGTTCCTCTTTTCCTCTCTGCCTGCATGGAAACCAAGAATGATGTTGTCGAAATGATTGTTTTATCTTCCGCCTTTTAAAATATTGGCCCATATTGGCTTTTTAATGCTACTGATGTATAATGGGTTCCTTGTTAATTTATTTCTGTCCCTCCTTCTTTTAATTTAATATTTGTTGATTTAAGTCTAAGTCAAGCTAGTGTTAGTGTTTGGTTCTGTTTTAGTGTTTGATTCTGAGTTTGTGTTTTTATTTTTGCAGCTACTTCCAAAGAGTACTATAACAGATAATATATAACATATAATATATATATAATATATATATATATTTTTGTTCTTTTTTTTTAACATATACATAACAATACATTAAACTAAAACAGACGCAAACTCTAACTTTGATTTAACTGATTTCATATTTCTGTTTTCTTTAATAATATTTTAGAAAATGGTTGCTGAACTGTACCTGCTGCTGGTGTTGCTTGTGTATTTTTCTGTCCTGTAGGCTGCACATGAAGATTTTAAGATGATAAAGTATAAATATAGTAATATGGGTGAATATGAAGTAGCTAATGCTGTCTTGCATGGTTTGACTCTACTGCTTAAGTCCTGGCGAAGCTTCGATGAATTGTTCCACCTCCGTGTCGTGCATCTTGTCACTGATGGGGGGGGGGGCTCCAAGCACTGGAATGAAATCTGAGATTAGCTGTACCTGTAGATGTTTCACTGGCAATCATAATGATCCTGTAGTGTTTCTTTTCTCCATTCTTTGGTTTCAAACTAACCATGTGCTGCAAAATGTACATAAGAGTGAGAATGTTCACTTTTTATAGATATTTGTACATGCAGACTAAAGAGTGAAAATAAAACTTTTTACCACATGTGGAGAAAACTGAGGATGGTCATTTTGTGCTTGTATTTGTTTACAGTTTCTTACACAGTCTGAAGGTTTATCATTTATTCTGTCCTTCTTCCTTGTGTTTTCCTTTCATTCACTCATAAATGACTCATTGGATTAACTTTAAAAATTTTATTGATGGCAGTTTTTCCATCAACTACATTTTTGCTTGCTGAACCAAATCCATATTTATCTGTATGGTGTCATTTTATTGAGTCCGTTTAACACAAATTTTTTTTTTTGTTATACTTTTGATGGGAAATGAATACATACACCAAATCTGAATATCATTTGAATATCAACTTCATAAAATCTAATTAATTTTAACCTATATTTGTTCCTGCATTTAATTAAGTTATGTTAAACTAACTCATAACATTTAAATGACCCCATGAAAAATGAATTGATTTTATCAACTTAATCGTATTTACTTCAAGAGCAGAAACAGATTTTGTTAACAAACATGCATGCATGTCAATAAGGTTGACAAAGATAGAGCAGCTGGTGATTCTAGATCTTGGCCTCAAGATAACTTATGGTTCCATCTGTGAGGACTTTGGCGACAACTAACTCCACTATCTCTTTTAGATGCAGTATTACCGACCATGCTGGTCCGTTCTCTTAGCCTGACGTAGTCCGACTGAATTCTAGTCAGAATATGAGTCTGATACTGCTCCATAGAGCTGTGATTATGGGGCGTGTTTCGAACGAACCAGGAAAAAAATGCCTCTGCACTCAATTGGATAGACCTACAACCAATAAGACCAACGGAGTGCGTGACGTATGTTAAGCGAGGCATAGTTGTTGTCAACAAAAATCAAAGCGTGCAGTTTCACGCCTAGAATAAGAAGATGAGACTTGATCGCGTTTCTCTGTTCCTCTTTTAAAATTAATTTGCTGTCGATATCTTCTAGAACAGACCTAATAGCAGAATCTACTCACCCAAACTCTCCAGCGGCAGCCATTATTGTTGTCACCCAAGCGCGCTTTGGTCACGTGGTTGATTACGTTACTCTTGATCATCTGTCCATCATCGTATAAAGCCCGCCCTGACAATTTGATTGGATCGCCTGACAGTGGGCGATAATACTCGCGCTACTATGGAGCAGAGCCAGACCGAACTTCCCCGACCTCAAACCTTGTGGGCGGGACTAAGTTCGGACTGGCACCCAGGCTACCGTTCTCTGGCAAAATTGCTCCAACAATAAAAATAAAAAAAACTAGGGGAGTGTTCGACTAGTGTTTAGAGCAATGCAGCTCTGAGAAGGTTGCAAGTACCTGGTTCAATCCCCAAAACCTACACTCTTGGTCCCTGAGCAAGACCCTTAACACCACACTGTTCCCAGGCGCCACACAATGGCAGCCCACTGCTCCCTAAGGGGATGGGTTAAAATGCAGAGAATTAATTTATCCTTTGTGTGACAATAAAGGGTTTTACATTTACATAAAAGGAGTAGGACTAATGACAGATTTTTTTTGTGTAGTTTATTCCTGGTAAAAGAAGATAAGATTTTTTTTTAAATAGCTAATGTAATCCTCCACCTCTCTATTGGCAAGAGGGAGAATTCACCCTGGACAGGTCGCCAGTCCATTGCAGGGCAAAACAGAGGCACACAACCATTCACACACACTCACACACCAATTAACCTAACAGCCATGTTTTTGGACTGTGGGAGGAGAGAACCCACGCATGTAGCTTGTAGAAAGACCCAGGGCCGGGAAGTGAACCCGGAACCCTGATGTAATCAATGGTATAAAAATTCTGTTTTAATTTTTGTTCTTTATCAAGGGATTTTAAATTTACTTTATCTTTGTAAAGTATTAGTAAAAAAAGTGAAATACTGGAAAATGATTTAAAATATAATTAAGCAATAAACCAGAATTTATTAGATTAGTAAAATAAAAATCAATATATTATCAATTAGAGCTGCAGATGATTAAGTTATCCTTGTGGACAAATTAATGGAGAAACACTCCGACAGACAATTGTTAAATCTTTCACCAGTTCCCTCAGTTCTCAGACCTGAGCAAAAGAGAAGGAACATTGAAGAAAACAATGTTGCAGAATAATCTTAATCTTAAAATCTTTAGATCCCTTTCTTTATAAACATGTTAAAAGAGATGTGTTTTGTTTATCTACGGGTATTTTAGGGCTGGGTAAAGAAGGACAAAAACTTATTCTAAGGTTTTACAACTTCTTTATTTATAGTAAAAATAAATGTGTAGGATTCTTTGCATTTCATCTAAAATGATTAATGTACCTAAATTGTGTTTGAAGGATAATGGAAATACATTTTCTAACCCTGTTCCCTACATTACAACAGGCAAGAATAAAGAATATCACCATATCTAAGTTTTGTTTTAAGTGCTAAGTTATGAGAAATGTAACTGTGGAGTATTAATATATGTGATCTTTCTTCTAAATATAAATAGTACTTATCGGCATAATGGGGAGGCCACTGGACCATTCAATGGGTCTTCACTTTCAACCTGGTTCTGACTTAGTGTTGCAGCTTTTCTTTAAAAACTCCTTTAAATGTTTAAAGATGGTTCAAATGTGAATCCAGAGGAGGTGTGTTTAAAAGACGAAGTGGAAGTGGGAAACTGATATTGTCAAAATCAGATTTGTCTTGCATTTTTCTCTGTGTCAAGTTACTTGGAATCTGTTCGTCACAATCTGCCTTTTTTTTCTTTTACTCTGATTCCTGGTGAAATGTGAGATTTTTCGCCATTTGCACAAATGACCACATCCAGAAGGCATAGATATGTGGTAGCAACTGGTTAAACCGGGACACTGCGAGTAACTGAGTTTTTGCCTTTTTTTAAGTGAACTTTGGCGTTGTTGGGGAGGGGATGGGTCAGGCTACCATCCCCATTGAGCCACATGCCAAGGGCCATTTAAAGCTTTTGTGCTGGTGGACAGTGGAAGGAAGGTGGCCCAACGGCCCTCGGATGAAAATCTGGGTGGGGTGGAGGTGGAGAGCATGTGAAGGTGGGTGTCAAAGACAGGAGTATCATTAAGGAGGAAAATCAGAAAGCCATCAGACTTGTTTGTGGGGGATGACTGTGTTTCACAACAGGAGGGACAGATTCCAGGAATCCAGGTGTTGGTATTTTATCAGATCAGCAGCAAACTCAAAGCTGGGAATCTTTGCCTCAATTTCCAATTTATACAAGAGTTTCTGAAATAAAGTTAAACCTTTAGATGTGTTTAAAGCTCAACTTTAATTAAATTATCTGTTTTGCTTAAATAACACTTCTAAAATGACATCTAAAAACAATAATCTTATTTGAGGTACAGTGGGGTAGATATAAACCAGGCTATTTCTCTCACTGCACAAAATGGGAAACAGAGGTGAACGTTCTCTTCACTCTGTGGTAACAAGAGGAATACATTTAAGAACTTTAGTATAGCTTTATGTCAGAAAGCTGAGAAAAGGTGAAACTTTTGTAACTTCCAGATTTTCAGAGGTAGTTTCATGGGTTTAAAACTCTGGAACTCCAACATTAATAAAATAGTCAGGGTGTTTGATGTGTCATTAAATAAAAAGGGGCAGGAGAGGAAATAGGTCAATACATCTACTCTATCAGTGTCCCCACGCTTTTCTTTTTCATCCCTCACTTTCCCCGCTCCTCCATTTGAGCCCAGATCAGTCCTGCAAGCTCAGGTCACCTAAAACACACAAAAAGACAAGATCTGAGACATCTGTGGGGGGTTTCTGGCTAAATACTCACCCTCCCCACACACATCCCCACCTCACTGTACTGAACTATTCAGCCCCCCCTCGCTTGGTCTCTAGATGAGAGCTCTGTAGTCCCCCTTTTCTCTCTCCCTCCAACCCAGCCTTAAGTCTGCTATCTCTCCTGCTGTTTTCCTTTTGCATGACAATCATCCTCCCAAGTCCATGGCCCAGGACAATGCTTGTAGGGATGGAGTTTGATGCCTTTTAAGCCATTGACGGGGTCCTTGTGGTCTTAAAGAGGATCTCTAGTCACAAGCACTGATCCTCTGTGTAAACTGATATCAGAAGGCCCAGCAGAGCAGTTTTCTGTTTAAATACTTTGTAAATCTACTCTTTTTTAAAATACCATTACAAATTAAGTCTTTTGAAATATGATTTGGGTTTATATTTTACAATGGAAGTCATCATGCCTAACCTCCGACCTAGTTTCAAGTATTTTCCATCATTAACATGCATGTGACTTCAGCCCTTTTTACCATCGTCTCTTGTCAGCTTACTGTCGTTTCTGAAGCACAGTCCCTAAGCATGATGAATCCACCAACATGTTTCACCATGATGATGGCATGTTCAGTTCTGCAACGTTCCTTTTATCCAACCAGGACCTTTCCTCTCCCACCCCAGAAATAAAAAAATAATCTCACAGTCTGTATCCATCCTGATCACACCAACCCCTCAGTAGAACACAGTGGTGGCACCATCATGCTTTGGAGTGGCCTTTCTTCTGCAAGAAATCAGAAGCTGATAAGAGTTGTGAAGTGGTAAGATCTACATGATTATGAAAAAAAAAAAAACCTAAAGGCTGCATTATTCTTTCTATAGCACAGTAAGGCAATAATGAAGTTGGAATGATGCATTCAGTCTCTCTGATTTTTTTATTTTTTTGTGTGTCTGATTTATCTTGACAGCAAAAACAGCTTTTGATGAGCAAAACTGACTTAAATGGAGTGAATCATTTATTATCACTGTTATCATCACTTTTTCAATTGCACAGCCCTGAAGGACCTTTTGTGCAGACAGAAGGTAGCCGAAAAATGCGGAACTGTGTCCCACATGCGTCAAACAGCTGATCCACTTACTGTCACCAGTAGACATTCCGGGCAGTGTGCTTATTGCACCTGCAGACTCATTGGGGTTCCCAGACCAGTTTTGGACCTTAAGGCCAAAAGGCGCTGGACATCACGTAAAGGACCAGGGTGAAACTGCTGCCTGGTGTTTGTTTCAGAAGAGATTGGGGGGTGGGGGAGCTGGGCGAGAGGTGATCGTTGTGGGGTGGAATCAAAGGGTTGAGACTTATTGTTCTAATGTGAAAAGGAGCTAATGGTCGACCATCGCAACTCGGGATCTGAAATCCACGGGGTGCCCGGGGGCCAAGACGTACAATGGCACCCCCTCTCCTTCCCCGCAGTGCGTCTTCCTGCCGCAATCTGCGGCTGACGACCCGCGCGGGGGGGCGCACCATCTGCAGCGACCATCCAGGCCCAATGAATGAGCATCGATCCATGAGTCCTCACCTGAATGCTCCATCCACCAATTTACCTGTAGCCTTTATTCATTTTAAACAACCGTTAGTAAAAGATTGACAGTTTTTTTCCCTTTTTCTTATTCTTATTTTATTTTTACAGAAACAATAAGTCTAAATTATGCTTTAAAAACTTTTACCCCGCTTTCAAAAATGGAACCAAAAGTGTTTTTGAAGCGATTTTAAGACAAATTAATAAAATAACAATGACTCTTCTAACTTAAAACAAGTTGTCCCAAGCAACATCGGTAAAATATTTTAAATGGCCAAAGTTTTGTTTGGCACAATGTGCCTGAGCTCTACCAAAAGAGACAAATGTCCTCTAACAAAATAAGACCAAGCATTGTTTCTTCCTAATCAAATATGTCCTGGGTAATTATGTTAACATGTTTCCAGATTAGGCTCACAGGTTTATCTTTTTTTAATGGATGAATTCAGAATAAACTGAAGCATTTTTACTCGGATTATAATACCAAAGCCATCTCCTTAAAAAGGCATAATTTAAACAAACAGCTTTATAATTCATGAATGAGAGGAGCTTGTAGTGTTATATGTATTTACATCGGAGGTGACCTGTGTGTATTTAGCATATTTTGCATTGTAAATGCATTTATTTTTCTACTGTTTTCAGCAGCTATGGTTTACATTATTACCAGTTAGATTTGGCTAAATCTGTAATGGTGATCCATAATATAAGCGAAGACACGCCCACTTCTATATGGAAGAATCAATTTTTTTTAACCTTTTTATTTATTAATCCAAAACTTTATTGAAAAGTTGCAAATTACAAAAGGATGACAAAAAATATCACAAGATATAGAACATTATCTCCAAAATTTGTGTTCAATGATGAAGTACAATTAGAACTAACATATAACATACTTTAACTTAAATAAATAACTGAAGAGATTTAAACACACACACACACACAAAAAAAAAACTGAAAAAAAAGGCAAGATATATTACATTTCTCCAAATATTTCCTGAATTACTTTAACAGCGTTTATACATTTTTATTGTTGATTCTTTGGATAAAAGTGAAGTAAATTTTAAAAAATAATTTTCAAACACAGGGAAGAAAGGTCGACCTTTGGAAAAACTTGGTTATGTGTAGCCTATGTGAAAGTTTGCAATAAGAATAATCAAGTTAACCAAGAGTTGCATTTATTAGTATAGTGTAAGATTATATCTTTGGCTTGTAATTTCATTGGTGTGTTGGAATGCGACATGATGTAAACCTCAACTTCTTTCCTGAATATCTGTGGAAGAATCAAGGTCATTCACAAATTTGCCATCAGCTGTGCGTAATTGATTGCGTCAGCCAATGGGAGCAGAGGAAGCTCCCTGAGCTGAGATAAGGAAAACCTGTGGATCCACCTCAAGGGATGATCATTTCAGCTGAGAGCTGGTTGAAGGCATGACTATGATGCGACATTCAGGAAACTGAGGCCTTTTTGAAGATTTTTTTTTGTCATCGCTGGAATTTTAGTTTACTTCAACCCAGATGGGTACTTTTAAACCAACCGGTTTTTAACTTATCTAAATTATTAGGTCTACTGGAGAGTTTATACACTCTTGGGAAGATGACTGACAGATCGCAAACTCCTGAGGTCCAAAGCAGGCCTTATGACTTTAGTCGGTCTGGTGCTTGCAGCAGCCAAGTTTTGGGTCAAGAAGGAAACGTTTCTTTCCAGCTTCCTCACGGGGTTCTGCCTGACCCGAGCCTCTTCTACAGCAAGGCCGCATATGGAGGGATCACACCTGGATCCGCGCAGACGTTTCTCCCGTTTCCACCCGACTACAGGGGATCCGACCTGCAGGCTGGGGACTTTGGGCAGCCAAAGCATTGGTATCCCTTCCCTGCGCCCGAGTACTCCGGGCAGATACCCGGCGTGACTGCGGCCACCCAGCCTACAAACATGAGCCCCCCGATAGCCGAGACTCGGGAGCAAATCAGATTACCCGATATTAAGACGGAGGAGGACACTGGAGAGGGTTATTCTACCGACATGAAGGCTCAGCAGTATCCGACTCTAGCACCTTCCACAGGCATGACCCATGGAGTCTTCTACCCCCCCGGCCTGGAACCCCTCCTTCTGGCCTGGGATCACCCACATTGCCCCAACAGGGAGCAATAATCAAAACCCCTCTGCGTCCTCAGCATCGTCCCCTTCCATGTCCCCCTCACCCCCAAGCAACGGGATTCAGGGAAACTCATTTTTTAGCGTAAACTCAAACCAGGTTCCTGCTGAGCCTCAGGCGCAGAACCCGGCCTCCAACGCACGGAGCAGTGGGTCCTCAAGCGGTGGCTGCAGCGACTCGGAGGAGGTAGGTCAACAGTCATTTTCTTTTCATGTAAATACGCAAAAATATAGGAATGGTTATCTAATCTGAAAATATCCCATCAGGAAATCCTCACCACTGAAGAACTGGAGCAGTTTGCAAAAGAGTTAAAGCACAAACGGATTACTTTGGGTTTTACTCAAGCAGATGTTGGCCTTGCTCTGGGTAACCTTTATGGTAGGTTTCCGTCTTGGCACAATTTATAATTTATTTGATTGCAATTTTTTTTTTAGCCTTTGCGCAAAATCTAATATTTGAAAACTGTTGGTCTATAATGTTTTTGTACATTGTTTGAACAAGTTTCTTCAGAAACTGAAATGCTGCTTGTCTTTTTTTTTTTTTTTCCTCAATGTAGGCAAGATGTTCAGCCAGACAACCATTTGCCGATTTGAGGCTCTGCAGCTGAGCTTCAAGAATATGTGCAAACTGAAACCCCTTCTGCAGAGATGGCTGGATGAGGCAGAAACGTCGGACAATCCTCAGGATGTAAGTGCTGCTTGTAACATCTGCCAACTAGTTTGCAAGAAAACAAAAGCCTGGCCGATGGCTTGATGGAGCTGGGCTTTTCAGGCCTACAGTAGTTAAACTTCCTGCTGAGCAAACATGAATCAAAGCCATCTGCTCCTGTAATGCGCCCCCTAGTGGGGAAAACCCAACTGGTTATCTCATGAACTCAGATTTGTGCTAAATTTGTGATGGCATTTATAGTCTAGTGATGAAGAGTTACTTTTTCTGCCTCACTGTACAGCTCCTCAGATGCCTGGTAATACTTTTATCAGTTTTTTTGGGGGGAAGGGATGCATCTAAAAGTGACTCTCAATGACTGGGCACAGGCATGTAGAGTAACGGTACAATACATTTTTTAATCAACAGTCTCATCACTGGTTTTCCTCAGATGTACAAGATTGAGCGAGTGTTCGTTGAAACCAGGAAGAGAAAACGGAGGACCAGTCTGGAGGGAGCTGTGCGCTCTGCGTTAGAGGCCTACTTTATCAAATGTCCAAAGCCAAACACCCAGGAAATAACCCAGATCTCGGATGATCTGGGCCTAGAAAGAGATGTAAGTGTAGGAAAATAAAAGTCTAATGATCTTTTAAACAAAGGTTTCTGAACTTGGTTGGTTTAATGGTGAACCTTGCTGTGGCAGGTGGTGAGAGTCTGGTTTTGCAATCGAAGGCAGAAGGGAAAGCGTCTCGCCCTACCATTGGATGAAGAGTGTGAAGGCCAGTACTACGAGCAGAGCCATTCACCATTGAACATGGCCCCTTCCCCCATCCAAAGCCAAGCCTACCCATCCTCCGGCTACACCGGAGCACCCCCTCCAACCCTTTACATGCCCCAGCTACACCGACCCGATGTTCTGAAACAGGCCCTCCATCCTGGACTGGTTGGTCACCTGACTGGATAAAGTGGAGGGTAGTCTCCCAACCAGATCCCATCTAAACTCGACCTGAGCATAAAACTGATCCAGTTTCAGTCGACTAGATGAATAAGAATTGGGAGAATCCAGCTATTTGGCTACGAGAAACATGAGTTAAAGGCCTTGATAAAAAAAAAAAAAAAAGTGAATTGTTGATCATTTAAGCCTTAATTCTTTGCAGCTTTTTAAAATGATTTTGTACTTTTCGGTACTGATGAAGTTAGGCTCAGGTTAAACCTTTTAATACTGCAGGGCCAAAGAGTAGGCTTAATTTAAATGTTTGAGTTACCATTTCTGTTATTGTGCAATAATTTTTAAGGAAATGGCAGCTGTTGGTGACACTGGAAACCTATTTTGTCTTTTTTTGCACATATTTGCAATCTTCAGCAGCTGTATGATCGACTGTTTTACACATTAAAAGCTTATATTAACAAGCTTTTAGAAAACTGAAAGTGTTTCACCACTCCTGTATGCCAAGCCTTTTTTTTTCTTATTTTAAAGATTCCTGTCAGTCTTCAAACCTGTAACTATTTTATAACTTGACTTTTGATCAGCATAATGTAAAAGTTAAATGGCAGTTTTTTCCCCCCTTGATTATCTCTGAAGGTGCACACTAGCGTACTTAAGATGTGCACCTTTTTAAATTACAATTTAATGTTCTTGACTTTAACCCTGTACAAGTCTCAGTTGAATCATCGCTAAACAAAAGTGACTTGCTTTGAATCTTATTCCCCTTTGCGTTTTTTTGTCTCCAAGACCTGACATCAGTGCATTTGTAATGTTTGCAATAGCTGTTAGCTTTTAATGTGAAATTACTAAGATTTACAAAGAATTCTAATATATTAAATTGTGGCAGTGAAGAAAATCATCTGAAAACACCCTTTCAATTCAGTTTTTTTTTTTTTTTCCCCCAAACACATTTGCTTAATCATGCTGCTTTTGTTATTTGAACTGTTTGTACATGCAGTTAAATTGTCTGTTTACTTCCAGTAAATCTTTTACAAACATCAAAAACCAGTTGCATGTTTGTTTTTATTTGGAGGTGGCAAATAAGTGGTATCTGTATAGCATCGGGGACAAAATGGTGACCCTTGGTTTGGTGTTTGTACCGGTATATAAATCTTTAATTTAAAGCAATGTGATGCATTTTAGGAAAGAACAGGGGATTCAGACTTGACTCAATTAGTAGTCATACCGAAATTCCTCTGTAGGTGGCTTTTAACAACATGGGTAATATGACAATTTTAGGATTACCCCACAAATGCATAATTCCAATGGTACATTTTATTTGTTCTTGTATTTATGTTGTCTGTGACTGGGCCTACTGTTGATTCCATACAGCAGGAGATCTAACATTTGATGTAGCATACTCTGGTCCCGAGGCCTGCACCATGGAGCAGGATTACTGGGTTAGCAAATAAACTCTAGGCTTGACCCTGACTTTCCTCTGCCATTAAGCTTAATTCATTCTTGACAAGGTAACGCACTCTGAACAGCAAGCCTAGTCATGGGCAGGCTAGCTTTCAGGATTCATCTGTATGCTGGAAAACACTCCGCCATTGAATGCATTGAATACCTGATTTAATTCAGAGCAAAGAACTTTAAACTTAAAAAAGAAAAAAAAAAAAATTAAAAGATTTCAAATACATTTTTCTACCTTTTTTTTTTAATATACAAACCTTTTAGTATTTGTTTCCGCCTCTATAATGTCCTTTTACCCCCTGGCATTAACTGGTTTCTTGTAATAGTTGATTCATGAAGTTAAAAAAATCGGAGCAGAGGAAGAAGATCCTTTGGATCACTGTGACAATATTAGTGATGCAGGTTTTTCTTGCATATACAGGTGCTGGTCATAAAATTAGAATATCATGAAAAAGTAGATTGATTTCAGTAATTCCATTTAAAAAGTGAAACTTGTATATTATATTCATACATTACATACAAACTCATATATTTCAGATGTTTATTTTGTTTAATTTTGATGATTACAAATGACAACAAATGAAAATCTCAAATTCATCATATCAGAAAATTAGAATATTGTGAAAAGGTTCAAAATTGATGGCCCCTGGTGCCACACTCTAATCAGCTAATTAACTCAAACCACCTGCAAAAGCCTTTAAATGGTCTTTCAGTCTAGTTCTATAGGCTACACAATCATGGGGAAGACTGCTGACTTGACAGTTGTCCAAAAGACGACCATCGACACCTTGCACAAGGAGGGCAAGACACAAAAGGTCATCGCTAAAGAGGCTGGCTGTTCACAGAGCTCAGTGTCCAAGCACATTAATAGAGAGGCGAAGGGAAGGAAAAGATGTGGTCGAAAAAAGTGTACAAGCAAGAGAGATAACCGCACCCTGGAGAGGATTGTGAAACAAAACCCATTCAAAAATGTGGGGGAGATTCACAAAGAGTGGACTGCAGCTGGAGTGAGTGCTTCAA
>NW_024038716.1:0-16006 GCF_016077235.1 Cyprinodon tularosa
CCGAAGAGGGAGTGAAAGGAGGACATTGTCTTCATCATCTTCTTCCTCAGAGCTCACAGTATCATACCTGGTGAACTCACTAGACACCTCAAGAGACTCACCAGGAAAGCACCTAACATCCTCATCCTCCTCATCCTCAAACTCCTCAAACTCCTGTATCCCCACCTCCTCATACTCCTGCAACACCACTGCTTAAACCTCTACCTCCTCATCATCATCAGTAAAATCTTCCTCATCACTGGAGTACAGTTCTATGATAATATTAAAATGGAATCAACCTAATCCTGGATCCAGAACCAGGCCTCTGGGTCAGGATCAGATGGAAGCGGAGCGTCTGGGGCAGTGAGGAAAAAATCATTAGACCAGAAACATTAATTAAGGAACCGTAAATCAGAAAACTCAATGCTTTATTTGAGGTTGCTGGATGTGCCTGTGTGAGTTTGTCAGGTTTAAGTAGATTTAATCAATAAGAACATCAATCTGTGAGCTAAAACTACTCATTAAAAAAAACATAAACAGTGCGGGTGGCCCCTTCCTCAGTGCATCCTAGAGTAGAAATAAAGACCTTAATTAACACATAGCAAATCCACAGCAGAAATGGATTGAGCTCAGAAAAATGTTTAAATAATATATTTTAAATTGATGTTTTAATTTGACCTTCTCCCAGTAAAATAAACATAAGTATGCAAAAACAAAAGTATAGATAGAAAGACTTGATGGAAAAAAAAAATACATCAGACATGAATGAAGAACTAAGGATAAAAGAAATGTGAGTGAAAAAAAAAAGAGAAATGTGAGTGGCAGGAACAAAGAGTAGCTGAAGTTGGAGATGAGCAGACATGCCCTAATTGTTTGTTTGCTAAACAGGCAGTTTCTTTTTCTAACACTGAAGCATTTCTGGAAAATCAGACATTTTTTCAGAGGATTCTTTTTATTGTTTTTTTTTTTTTTTTTTTAGTAAAAAACAAATCAGAGAAAGACTGAGTGTTTGCACCATAACAGACCGAATAGCCTTTCCTCAAAACATGAAGCGTAAAAAAGACTTCTTTAATTAAATATATTTTTCCTCTATTCATTCATTAAAATTACAGTCTGGATTTACATTTTTACAGACAAAATGTTTATTGACATGTCTTTATTGTGTGAGCAAAAACATTATTATTGTGTAATTATCAAGCCGCCATTACAGTCTGGTTGCAGCTTGCGCCCCCTAGGGATGCCAGCACCACACTTTGGGAATCCCTGAGTTAGAGTGCAGCTATTGTTCATTTATTATCTGCTTTGATGACAAACGTCACAAGAGATACATGTAGGCATATTTCACCGGAGTCAGCGTTGTAGTATGATCAGAATGGAGTGTTGTTTGTGTGCAGCAAGTTTGATATTGCTACACCATGTTAGAGTGTAGCTATTGCTTGTTTTATAGTTAAATAAGGAGTGATAATCTATCAAAGTGTAGGTGGCAATAACAATTACAAGGAAAAGGGGAAGAAAAGTAATTTATTAAGAGGAAAGAAATGCAACAAAAAGGTGGAATGAAGATAAAAAAGAAGGAAGATTATATAAAGTACAAAAGTCAGTATTAAATAGAAATATTAATGAGAGAAACCGAAGGGAAGAAATAATAATGATCAGATTAAGAGTAGGTCATACTTATTTAAATGACAATTTATATTTAATAGTGAGCAAAAAAAATGATAAATGTGAAGGATGTGGAGAGATAGAAAATGTAGAACACGTATTGATGAACTGTAAAACATATGAACCTGAAAGGGAGAAATTGAGAAGAGTAGTTGAAAGGACAGGCCAAGAATGGAGTCTTAAAGGATTATTGGGAAATAAAGGAAATATAAAAGATATTTATAGATTAAGGAAAGCATTATTTATTTATCTTCAGAATACAAAATTAAAAAATAGAATTTAATAGACGTAAAACAATGTTGCTACACACTTATGAACAGTAGGTGGCGGTATGCACCTTAAAGTTACTTGCGATCCGCCATGATAGAAAAGAAGGAGAATTACCTCATCTGAACTGTGATGCTCAGCCATGCTGATCTACTACTGGCCAGCAGGGGGCGGAAGGCTAATTTTGAATCAAGCAAAACAACGAAGGGTAGGCGCTTCTCTGGTTTAATATCACTAATTTCATCATTTTCACCATAATACTAAAGAGAGATATTTACCTTCAAATGTTTTATTTCTTTAGTCGTTAAAGTTCCGCTTGTAATACTATGTAGAAGCGATGTAAACAAAACGAATGAAAGCCGTTTGTTCGCATTCATTTATACTTTAACTTTCCTCTTTTATCAGTAAACTAATATAAAGTTATAAATAAACACGGAGGGTTGAACAACAGTATTTAGTGGCTGATTGAGATTCAAAACAAAAGGAAACAACTTTTCTCATTACTAAGCATTTCCTGTTGGTAAATATTTCACACAAAACACAACAACAGACATTAACCATAGAAAATTAACTGCTAGAAATGATTAAAGAAGAAAAAACACAACCAGGCTTTGTTTTTTTTTTTATGTATTTTGTTGTTTTTAATGAAAAGGTTAAAAAATAAAGTGGGTAAGAAAAGCTGAAGACTGTCAGTAGGGCTGTTTACATGTCTGCAGAGTGAAGCTCTCTGTGTTGATCTTTTCCTCATAGAAAGAATCAACTCCTAATAAAACTGTTTATATCTAAAGTTTCTTGTGTGCGAAATCCCACAATAAAAAAATAAAGGGAAAAAACTCATGATAATTTTGTTGATTACAGGGGTTGCTTTGAATCTATGTTTTAATAATATAACCTCTTTCTCAATACAAATGGGAATTGTTTGTATTATATAGATCTTTCATCCCAGCAGCTGTAAGAATTAATAACCATCACTGTTCCCAACAACCTCAATAAGTTGTTACATTCATGGAGTTTTGTTCATAGTCTCTATCTTAGTCGGTTAAATAACATACTGCTGTCATTTAAAAATATCCATTAATGTAAAAATGTCCATAACTGTTTATTGGTTATTTATTCTCCAGGGGAACAGTATTTATATAGTTTACACTTTACAGTACATTATTTATTTTTTTATTCTTCACTATTATGTCATTCTTATACATTTTTCAGGTCCACATTGTGGGACCATTTTTTCCATAATATTTGCTGCTGTAAACACCAGAATTTCCCTATTGTGGGACAATAAAGGGATTTTCTATTCTGTTAAAGATAGGCTCTGTGTATTCACCTTGAAGCTCTATCTCTCCGGTTCTTTTCCCTGAAAAGAGATCACTCGGGACAAGCTCTTTAAATAACACTTCAGAACTTATATGTATTAAATAACCAGGAGACATGACAACAGATTCTGATAGAAATTGTAATCTTACTCAGATCAGAGAAATTGCTTAGAGTTACAGAAGGCAGCTGCTCACCTCTCAGGCAGTGGCCCAGGTTAACAGTTAAAAAGGCATTTTATTCATCTCCAGTCTGCCACATCATCATATCATTACATCATACAAGTTTGCAGATGAGGAGACATCCATGGCTCCAGCCTTATCAAAATATTACACTTTGTTCTTAGCTGAAGGACGCCGCTTTCATTCCATTTCCAAATCTTTGCCACGTACAGAATGAAGATTATAACTGTATATCCGCACAGAGGAACTGTCTTAATTAGATAAACTATTGTGGAAAACATCAGTTCTGACACGCAACAGGCAGCTAATATTAAGGCGTAATAAAGAGAAACTGAAAGGCCAACTCCCGGCGCTGTTTGATACAATACTGGAAAAACAGAAGGTCATGACACAGATTCTAGAAGGCAAGAAATCCCATCTTTAGTTGTTCCTTTGAGGTATTTGTGCTACTTTGAGGCTATATGCATAAATCATTGTGGTCGTCCCTTTCCCTGATGGCATTCAGTATGAGTCATTTCATTTGAGAAAGTGGCTGTTGTCATTCCAAGCATCAATCACTGTCCTTTCTAAGCAGGCGTCGCAGAGATGGAGGAGAATGTGGGTCAGAGGCTGCTGGACTTGGAGGAGCAGAAGAAGCACAGGAAGAAGGAGCTGGAGAATGTGGAGGAGCAGCTGCAGCAGTGCATGGCAAAAAGTCAGATCACAGACTCAGAATTGCAGTATCCTTTCTTGTGTGGGTGTGTTGGCTGTTTACTGTACTGTTTATTGGTGCTGTTCCACGTTGGTTTCCTTAACAGTCCTCCAGGTTTCTGCAGTCAGAGCTGGAGAGTTTGAGGAGCTCAGAGAAGGAACTTGAGGCTCTTCAAAATGAGGTGGATGAAGACACCACTGAGATTATCCCATCAGCTGTGTGAGTGAAAAGCCAGAAAGCTTCAGAAAAATACACATTCTAATTCTTTTTAAAAGTATTCATATATCTTTAACATATTTCTAAAATCTTTGGTCACATTAAGACAAATCGTATTTTAATGAGTTTTTATGTGAAGAACTGATTAAAAAGTAGCACATACAGTGAGAGAAATAAGTATTTAAACTGAAATGCAAATTCTCCTATTCAATCATGTAGGGAACTGAAATTGTCATCTTAGGTGCATGTCCATTATGAGAGACATAATCTAAAAAAAAAAATCCAGAAATCACAATTTATTATTTTTTTAACTACCGTAAATTCCGGACTATAAAGCGCACCTGATTACAAGCCGCATGCTCTAATTTTAGAAAGAAAATCAATTTTTTACTTTTATAAGCCGCACCGGATTTTAAGCCGCAGGTTTCCCACATTGTATGAGATATTTACAAATAAAGATATTACATGTGAGCATTTTTTAATGTTTGATTTAATCCGTATGATAAAAAAACAAATACGGTACATAGGCTATTATGAATGTTTTTTTGTTTTTTTTACTACCTGTAACACATTTTAAAACACATGTGTCGGTAACACGCAAATAACGCTGCATGTGCCGGGACTTTTAATTGAACAACGCATTGAACAGAACATTGCAGCCGACCAGGAAAAGTCATGAATCATTTTCTTCTTCCTCCTGCGCACTAAAACCCTCAAAGTCCTCTTCCTCTGTGTCTGAATGGCACAGCTTCAGGATGCTGTCGCTGACTTCAGTCTCATCCTTGTCACTCTCACTTGAGCACTCGCGGTCCTCTTCATCCCGCAGCAGCCCAGCCTTCCGAAACCCGCCGGTGATGCTGGATGTTTTTACACGGCTCCACGCATTGAGAACCCACTGGCAGACATCGGTGAAAGATGCCCTTCGCATGCGGCCAGTTTTGGTGAAGGATTTCTCGCCACTGGTCATCCACGTCTCCCACTTACTGCGCAGTGCCACTTTAAATGCACGGTTCACACTGATGTCCAGTGGTTGCAAATACTTGGTGGTGCCCCCAGGAATCACAGCTGCAATTGAGTTTGTCCTCTTGATGGCAGCTTTTACAGAATCTGTAATATGGGCCCTCATGCTGTCCATTTCGAGCAGTGCTTTTTTTTGATGAAAAAATCCCCCCGGACGCTTGCCATAGCACTCCGTAAGCCATTCCTTCATTAGGCTTTCTTCCATCCAGCCTTTCTTATTAACTTTCACCATGATTTCTTTTGGGATTTTTTCCTTTGGCATTGTCAGCCGCTTAAAAATCACCATGGGTGGAAGCTTTAGTCCGGATGCTGTGCAGCTCAGAACACAGGTGAAGTGCGTCCTCTCGTGACCCGTGGTTTTGTATGCTTTTCTTCGAGTATCCATGTTGAGGGTCAGTATGAATGACTGATTTAGAAGACTGCAAATAACAGTGAAAGTGAGAATTATGTATCACACAATTTCATTTGACCTCTCTGAATATCCATCAATTTTATTGGTCTGTTTTTCGCGCCATGAAAAAAGAAAAAAAATTTATTAGCCGCACTGTATTATAGGCCGCAGTGTTCAAACAGCGGGAAAAAAGTAGCGGCTTATAGTCCGGAATTTACGGTATTTATTTGTATGATGTAGCTGCAAATAAGTATTCAAACACCTGAGAAAATCATTGTTTATTTTGGTACAGTAGCCTTTGATTGCAATTCCAGAGGTCAAATGTTTCCTGTAGTTTTTCCCCAGCTTTGCACACACTGCAGGAGGGATTTTGGCCCACTCCTCCACACAGATCTTCTCTAGATCAGTCAGGTTTCTGGGCTGTTGCTGAGAGACAGAGTTTGAGCACATTCTCTATCAGGGCTCGATGTTAGCCATCGCCCGATCTCCCGCGGCAAGTAGTTTTTATTGTTGGGAGAGTACAAATTTCATTGCATTTGCCCACGGGGCAAGTGCGATGATCGCAAAAAAAAAAATTATTTATCACTCAAAATTACTTTAAAATCACCAATGTTCGATGAAAACGACCCAGAAGCGTTGCCGGCGCCATTTTTGTTGTTTTGTACACATTGTCGCGTAATTTGAAAAAGCCTGGTGATTTTCCGCCAGATGGCGTGATTTTTGTCCACATAGCGGTAATTTTGATGTAGTTACCAAAACGACAAACAAGCTAGAAAGCGCTATTGTACCTGTGTTTCTGTATCATTTTATTTGCATAATCACTCAAAAATCACCTACATTAGAAGAAAACAACCAAAAGCCTTGTCTTAAGTTTTTAACCTGTCAAGTTTCTTTTTTTAGATTTTTAACATTACAATTTATATTTTCCAAGCACACAACAGTTTAAAGCAAAGTTTAGTTTGAAAAGAATGTGCAGGAAGGATTGAAAAGCATGTTAACACGGTAATGTAGGCTTGAGTTCATTATCTGACGCATGCCGATACACACCAGGAACCTGGAAACTTAAAAAATACTGAATTACAAAAAACATTTAAAAAACAAACATGTTTCATTGATATATATACAAAAATGAATATTAGGAACTATATTATCAAACATTATACTGGGCAAGTAAAAATTGTTTCTGGGCAAATGAAATGTGAAAGCCACTTGCCCGAAATCCTTAACGTCAACCCCTGTCTATTGGGTTTAGGTCCGGGGACTGGCTAGGCCATGCCAGAACCCTGATATGCTTCTCCCAGATCCACTCCTTGGTTATCCTGGCTCTGTGCTTTGGTTGATTGTCATGTTGGAAGACCCAGCCTCCACCCATCTTCAATGCTCTGACTGAGGGAAGGAGGTTGTTCCTCAAAATCTCTCAATACATGGCCCCAGTCATCCTTTCCTTAATGCAGTGCAGTCGCCCTGTCCCATGTGCAGAAAAACATCCCCAAAGCATGATGCTGCCTCCCCCATGCTTCACAGTAGGGATGGTGTTCTTGGGATGGTACTCATTAGAGACTGACACGGGAGTGGATTTTCACTCCTGTCCCGTCCCACTCCCACAGAAAAAAATGGTGTCCCGTCCCGATCCCGGGCCAGAGTAGAAATCTAAATCCTGTCCCGTCCCACTCCTGGTGAAATTCCTCCCACTCCCATCCCGCTCCCATTCAGAATGACTCCCGCTCCTGCTTCACTCCCATTCTTGTTTTTTTTTTTTTTTTTTTTTGAGCGCGGGTGAAAAACTCAGAGCGGAAGCACTGTTTGTTTTTGGGTCGTGTAGTTTTTTTGACTCGCATTATAGTGTAGGCTTCAAGGAAAAAAACTACAAAATGGCGGCGCCGCGCCAGTACTGGATTTTTTTTCCTTTCTATTTTATTTTATTTTTTGGCATCGATCCTAGTTTTTTTTTTGTTATTATTGGTTTGCTCCCCCTCCCGTCTGCTCCCGTTAATGTTTAATCCTGTACCGTCTCAATCACGTGATCGTTACTAATACTGACTCCCATCCCATGGGAATCCCGTGACCCGTGGGATTCCCGAAAAAATGTCAGTCTCTAGTACTCATCACTCTTCTTCCTCCAAACACGGTTAGTGAAATTATGACCAAAAAGTTTGATTTTGGTCTCATCTGACCACATGACTTTCTCCCATGACTCCTCTGGATCATCCAAATGGTCATTGGCAAACTTAAGGTGGGCCTTTACATGTGCTGGTTTAAGGAGGGGTACCTGCAGTGCCATGATTGATTTCAAACCATGACGTCTTAGTTAGGGCTGCAACGATTAGTCGACGTTGTCGACAAAAATCGATGATAGAAATTGTCAACAATGAATTCCATTGTCGAATATTGTCGCCAGACTCGTTTTTCCAACAGAGTGAGGCATCTCACTTGATTATGATCCCTGCCGAGTCGCTCATGCGCAGTAGTGTCTCTGTCTCTGAGCGGTAACATACAAATATGGCGGCATCAATATCAGGTACGCGTACCAAGACTTCTAAAGTTTGGGAGCATTTTAGCCTGGATACGGCGAATAAAAAGATTACTTGCAAGGTTTGCAAAGCAGACCTTGCGTATCATGGCAGTACCTCGGTGATGCACAAACATTTAAAGAGAAAGCAAGTCGGGGAGTTGAACGAAACGGAGTTTGACTCGCCTCGGTAAGATACAAGTAACATTCAAGCCAATGCAGTTTTAATGACATAAATTGTGCATTTTATAAGCGCATTTTTGCTACTAAAAAGAGCTTGAGCGTTATGCCAGACTGCCTGACAAAACATATTTTAAATTAAATGCACGCAGTCCGAAGAAGAGAAGCACCATGGACCCCTTCCTGCGTTTGTGTTTGAAGGTAAAGGAGATCCTAAAAGAGGTCAGCAGCTCCCTCACACTGACGTGTGATGTTTGGACCAGCCGTGCTAGAGGCAGGCTCATTAGCAGCTCATTTTAGCAGTTGGATTCTTACTGATTGTATGGAGTGAACAGGTGTCTTTATGTGGCTAACGACCTCAAACAGGTGCATCTAATTTAGGATAATAACTGGAGTGGAGGTGAACAATTTGAGGGCAGACTAACAGGTCTTTAAGGGTCAGAATTTGAGCTGATAGACGGTTGTTCAGATACTTATTTGCAGCTGCATCATACAAATAAATAGTTTAAAGAATACACATTGTGATTTCTGGATATTTTATTTAGATTATAGCTACGTTACAAAGTGACCCAAATCCGGTTCTTTTGGCCCATATGCGACCTGTATCTGATCTTGACAGTCTGAACAACTCAGATCCGATTTTTTCCAATGCGACCCAGGCCACTTGGCTATGTGGTCCTGAATCCGATATGAATCTGAGCTTTTCAAAGCGACCTGTGTGTGAACGGCCAGGTCGCATTCATCCGACCTGAACGCCATTAATACCCGACAAAGGTCACTATTCTGGGTCTTGCTATGAAGAAGCGGCAAGATCGGAATTGTGCATCAAGGCCTGCAGTGTGAACGGAGCCCTAGTCTCTCACAGTGGACACGCACCTATGATGACAATTCCAGAACCCCCCAGGATTTCTAAGGGGGAGAACTTGCAAAATAGCAGGGTGTTCAAAAACTTATTTTGCTCACTATTAGGGCTACAACAACGAATCGATAAAATCAATAAAAATCGATTTTTAAAAGCATTGGCAACAAATTTCATCATCGATTAGTTGTGTCGCGCGATTAATGCGTCATCCGCCGCCATAGTATCACTGCCACTTGACTGAAACGGGGGAAGAAAAAAAAAAAACGGCAGAGCGAGCCAGCGCCGCAGGTGCAGTGTTGCCAACTATTTTTCAAAAAGGCGACTAGCGACAAATCTGGCGACTTTTTACGGTGTCACTGGCGGCTTTTGGAGACTCTTACGTGAAAGCACGTATCGTTCCTACTCCTGTCCTCCAGCGGCAGCTGCTGCCGTGGGGCGCCTCCCCCATCCCAAGCCCGTTCTCCCGCAGGAGTCCCTCTCAGCGCTTCAGTCAGAGCCGCAGGATGTTTACCCTCAGCGTCCAGACTGCAAATGAAGCGCGCATGCGCCGGGATTAAAGCGTTAAAAAGTCGGAAAAAAAAAGTCGTAAGATGCAACTTTTGTAAATGAACATGGCACGGAAGCACCACTGTTATGATGCAGCACCTGAAAAGGAAACACGATGGAGCCTTCAAAGGCAGTGAAGAGAGCTGATCAGCAGGGTGAACCACCATGTTTGTTTCGTTTTAAAGTGGGGAAATGTACCGTTGGTTTCTCAGGTAGCTCATCTGATGCTTTCCTTACCTTGTTAGTAGGTTACAGCCAGTGATAAGGTTGGCTTCTTATTTTACTTTTAATTTCATTTGAATTAGCTTAAGCAGCGTTTATATTTTCTTTATAAATAAATTAACTTGCAAATTATGAGGGCAAGGCTTTTAAAGTTTAAATCTTCTGGTAAAGATAAAGAAGATCCTGCAATTTCTGGAAGTAAAGCAGAATAAAATCCAGCAAGATCAGCTATATGTCAATTAATTATATGCCACATTCCCATGTAAATATCTGTCTTTGGAGGATGTGTTTTTTAACACCCCTAGTTCTCTCATTTTTATTCCAAATACAATTTATAATTTGAATCACAGGGCTATTTTTATCTCTATGGTTCAGTATTTTCTCAAGTAGCAACTTTAACTGCTATACTTTCCTGTCTTAAAAGGCAGAACTCTTCTAGTAAAAAAAACCTCATTTGTTGAAATGGGGGGTGGGGGTGGGGGGGCTATTGTTTGAACCCCTTAGGGGCTTTTAAAAACAAAAATGTCTTTTTTGCGCTTTATGAAACAAAGTAGCCTATATTTTGTGGATGTACAGCTACATTTCTCATGTAAGTTTGCGTAGTTTTAACACAAACATTTATTTTTCATATTGCACCAGGACAGTTAATGAGCAACCTGTACTTGTGTGCTTGTTTGTTCTGTCTAAAATGTTTATTTTGGAATAAAGAGGTTTATATAAATAATATTTTTTGTCCGATTCATTGATTAATCGAAAAAATAATCGTCCGATTCATAGATTTTTAAAATAATCATTAGTTGCAGCCCTACTCACTATAAATCAGCAGTGGGAGGACAATGTGACATTTTTCCTCTTGCTGAGAAGTTTAGTAAACATTTATATTTAGCCCTCATGGTTTCTCTTACAGAAGCAGTCTGTGTCTGGTTTTATATTAGGAAGCACGAAAGGTGAAGCAGTTAAAAAACACAGCAGCCATGTTTGACTGAACTTTGGGTTTTCAGATTTTAAATTCAGTATTTTCAGTTTTATATTTGAACAGCAAATGTTTCCTTTTCAGATACGTGGCTCAGCTGTATCACCTAATAACCAAGATCAAGTGGGAATATGACACCCCGCCCAACATTTTGAAAGGAGGTAAGAAGCTTTGAACAGACTCCGTTATGACCGGATCTTCTTCAGGACTTAAAAACAATTCCTAAAGATATCCAGGCTGATTAAAAAGAAATAAATATTTGTTTCTGTTATGACGAGCTTTTTGATTCAAGTTTCCATTTCTTAGTGAATGCGACCACAAATATCTCTTCAGTTTTCAGAAAAGCAAACCTGTGTGGTCAGGAGTCTAACACACATCCTCTTTTCTAGCTAAGAATAATAGTATTTATTTATTATCTGTGACGCCCCAGAAACAAAGATGCAAAAATAGCAGGCAGACAATTTATAATAATAATACATTTTATTTAACAGTGCCTTTCTTGACACTCAAGGTCACTTTACAGAAAATACAAAAGATAAATAAAAAGAAATATGAAAATACAAAATACAGATACAGGAAGATAAAAACAATTATGGATCGGGAAAAGAGCCGTGTATTCACAGATAAGCGAGCGGCTAAAGGCTCTGCTCCCCATGTTGACAAGTCGAGCTGGGGGTACAGTGAGGTGGATGGAGGAGGAGGATCTAAGGGAGCGGGAGGAGGTGGCAATGTGAAGGAGGTCTGACAGATATGGAGGAGCAAGGTTATGGATGGATTTGAAAGTATAGAGAAGGATTTTAAATTGAATTCTGAATTGATCTGGGAGCCAATGGAGTTGGTGAAGGACAGGGGAAATATGATGGAAGGAGGGGGTTCTGGTGATGACACGAGCAGCTGAGTTCTGAAGAAGTTGGAGTTTATGGAGAGATTTATGTGGGAGGCGAAAAGAAGAGAATTACAATAATCAAGACAGGAGGTGATGAGACTGTGGATAAGGACAGAGGCAGTATGAGTGGTGAGGGAGGAACGGAGACGGTTAATGTTGCGAAGGTGGAAGTATGCAGACCTGGTAATTTTGTTTATGTGAGACTGAAAGGAGAGGGAGGAGTTGAGGATGACACCCAGACTCTTGACCTGAGGGGAGGGGGAGACCAAGGAGTTGTCAATGGGTAGTGAGAAACTTTTGATTTTGGATAGGGGGGGATTTAGTGGCAACGAGGAGGAGTTCTGTTTTATCGCTGTTTAGTTTAAGGAAGTTTGAGGTGAACCAGTCTTTAATTTCAAGTAGGCAGTTAGTAAGGGACAAGGGGGGGGAGTGAGGAAGTGGGTTTGCTGGATAAATAAAGCTGCGTGTCACCCGTATAATAGTGAAAATGAATGTTGAATTTCTGAAAAATACTGCCAAGGGGAAGGAGGTAGGTGATAAAGAGGAGGGGGGAAGAACTGAGCCTTGAGGAACACCAGAAGTGACAGGGGAAGGGTGCGATGTGAAAGATTTGAGCTGAATAAACTGAGTGCGGTCGGAGAGATATGAGCGGAACCAGTCAAGAGGGGTGTGAGAGATGCCAAGAGAGGATAATCTATTGAGGGGAATGGGATGAGAAATGGTATCAAAGGCCGCACTGAGATCGAGAAGATGAGGATGGAGAGGAGTCCAGAGTCAGCAGCTATAAGGAGATCGTTTGCGATTTTTATTGGGGAGGTTTCAGTGCTATGAGAGGGGCGAAAACCAGACTGGAAAGGCTCGTAAAGACTGTTGAGGGTAAGAATGGTGTGGAGTTGAGCAGACACTATTTTTTCAAGTATTTTAGAGATAAAGGGAAGATTAGAAATGGGACGAAGATTAGGAAAGTCAGAGGGATCAGAACCAGGTTTTTTCAGAATCGGGGAGACAGATGCAGTTTTGAAAAGTGAAGGAACAATACCAGAAGAGAGTGAGCAATGAATAATGGAAGTAATGAAGGAGGGGAGGGAGGAAGACAGGTTTTGACCAGAGCTGTGGGGGAGGGGGTCAAGAGAACAGGTAGAGGACTTGGATTTTCGAATGAGGTCAGAAATTTCAGTAGAAGTGGGCAGTAGGAAGGAGGAGAATGACTGGCTACGGGGGAGGGGCGGAGGGGAAGGGGGAGGCAAGGCGGTCATATGTAATTGCTGGTGAATGGAGCAGATTTTCTCATTAAAGAAGGTTATCAAAGAATTACAGGTCTAACTAGAATACATGAGGCGGAGCTCAGGAGTAAACCAAGGCGCAGAGCGGGAAAAGGACACAGAGCGGGTTTTGAGAGGGGCAAGGGAATTGAGAATATTGGAAAGTCCAGAATTGTAGTGGGTGACATGGTGGTCAGAGAGGAAAGAGCAGGGATTGGGATATTGTCAATGTGGGAGGATAAAATGTCTGTGTTTATGTTCTTAATATTGCGGAAGGAAATCTGGCAGACAGGCTTGATTATGGAGAGAGACAGGGAAACGTTGAAGGACAGAAGAAAGTGATCTGAAATATGGACATCATCAGCAGAACAGTTAGAGGGGATTAAACCAGAGCAGCAAATCAAATCCAGCGAATGTCCTTTTATGTGGGAGGGAAAATCAACTAAATGGAGCAAAAATATAGACAGATTCATAGTGATGAGATGCTATGTCTAGGCTATAAACCCCGGCAGATAGCGTTCCTCCTGCTTAACATGGGGGGAACGCTATCTGATGCGGTGTAAATATCATCAGGCTGCATTACCTCTACTCATGGGTGTGAAGTTTTTTAACAGGACGTTCTGATCTGTAAGTGTTTGAAATTAATAACTGGGGATGTCTAATTCTGAAATCCTGTGTGTTTGGGTTGTTATAGATACTGCAACATCTATCTATCTATCTATCTATCTATCTATCTATCTATCTATCTATCTATCTATCTATCTATCTATCTATCTATCTATCTATCTATCTATCATCTATCTATCTATCTATCTATCTATCTATCTATCTATCTATCTATCTATCTATCTATCTATCTATCTATCTATCTATCTATCTATCTATCTATCTATCTATCTACACTATATTGCCAAAAGTATTTGCTCACCCATCCAAATTATTGGAATCAGGTGTTCCAATCACTTCCATGGCCACAGGTGTATAAATTCAAGCACCTAGGCATGCAGACTGTTTTTACAAACATTTGTGAAAGAATGGGTCGCTCTCAGGAGCTCAGTGAATTCCAGCGTGGAACTGTGATAGGATGCCACCTGTGCAACAAATCCAGTCGTGAAATTTCCTCGCTCCTAAATATTCCACAGTCAACTGTCAGCTGTATTATAAGAAAATGGAAGTGTTTGGGAACGACAGCAACTCAGCCACGAAGTGGTAGGCCACGTAAACTGACGGAGCGGGGTCAGCGGATGCTGACGCGCATAGTGCGAAGAGGTCGCCAACTTTCTGCAGAGTCAATCACTACAGACCTCCAAACTTCATGTGGCCTTCAGATTAGCTATAGAACAGTGCGCAGAGAGCTTCATGGAATGGGTTTCCATGGTCGAGCAGCTGCATCCAAGCCATACATCACCAAGTGCAATGCAAAGCGTCGGATGCGGTGGTGTAAAGCACGCCGCCACTGGACTCTAGAGCAGTGGAGACGCGTTCTCTGGAGTGACGAATCGCGCTTCTCCATCTGGCAATCTGATGGACGGGTCTGGGTTTGGCGGTTGCCAGGAGAACGGTACTTGTCTGACTGCATTGTGCCAAGTGTAAAGTTTGGTGGAGGGGGGATTATGGTGTGGGGTTGTTTTTCAGGAGCTGGGCTTGGCCCCTTAGTTCCAGTGAAAGGAACTCTGAATGCTTCAGCATACCAAGACATTTTGGACAATTCCATGCTCCCAACTTTGTGGGAACAGTTTGGAGCTGGCCCCTTCCTCTTCCAACATGACTGTGCACCAGTGCACAAAGCAAGGTCCATAAAGACATGGATGACAGAGTCTGGTGTGGATGAACTTGACTGGCCTGCACAGAGTCCTGACCTCAACCCGATAGAACACCTTTGGGATGAATTAGAGCGGAGACTGAGAGCCAGGCCTTCTCGTCCAACATCAGTGTGCGACCTCACAAATGCGCTTCTGGAAGAATGGTCAAAAATTCCCATAAACACACTCCTAAACCTTGTGGACAGCCTTC
Source organism: Cyprinodon tularosa (assembly GCF_016077235.1). Classification (NCBI taxonomy): domain Eukaryota; kingdom Metazoa; phylum Chordata; class Actinopteri; order Cyprinodontiformes; family Cyprinodontidae; genus Cyprinodon; species Cyprinodon tularosa. Next base: position 15,176 of record NW_024038716.1, read on the forward strand.
CCAGAAGAGTTGAAGCTGTTCTAGCTGCAAAGGGTGGACCGACGTCATATTGAACCCTATGGATTAGGAACGGGATGTCACTTAAGCTCATATGTGAGTCAAGGCAGGTGAGCAAATACTTTTGGCAATATAGTGTATCTATCTATCTATCTATCTATCTATCTATCTATCTATCTATCTATCTATCTATCTATCTATCTATCTATCTATCTATCTATCTATCTATCTATCTATCTAGTAGGTTGAAAAGGCAGAGTATCTATCTATCCCTCCCGATTTCTCCCTTTCGGCTAACATTTGATCCTTCACGCTCTCCGTAGTTCCCCTGTGGCCCGAGCACAGGGCGGCTGTTACACACCTTTAGTGAGCATGCGTGTTTCCTGTCGCTTGTGCGGTGAATCGTGCCGCCTGCGCTGTGCGGAGATGCAGGGGAAACCGTATCTGATGGGGAAACGCAGCTCTACGTAACACCAGTATTTCCATCTGGAAAACGCTGTTTTGCTGCTGGAGCCCTCCTCACTCTCCCTCTCTCTGTGTGTGCTGTACGTTAACACCCGTAACAGCCAATCTCATCCTCCCCTCTCTCATGACAAGGCGCGCACGAGTCCTATCATGAAAAAAAGATTAATTGTGCGACGTGAGTAACGTGCAGTAACGGGCTGTCTGCAATGGTAACTGCATTATAGTTACAGTCAAAGTAATTAGTTAGATTACTCGTTACTAAAACAAGGTAACGGCGTAAGTAACGCTGTTACTCCCCATCACTGCATTTAACAAGGGACAACATTTCACCTGAAGGGAAAATATTGGTGTTGGAGCCCATTAAAGGAT
>NW_024038717.1:0-15717 GCF_016077235.1 Cyprinodon tularosa
GGGACGCGTCCTTATCATTTCTCGCTAAAATCAGTTATAATCATGTCACGGTTGCAACATCCAGTTTAATCAGCAGCTGTTTTTTACAAAATTGTAAAATAAATAAATAGACGAGGTGCTTTAAAGCTATTTTGTGTTATTTTAAACGCCAAGAAAATTGTCTTTTTCCAACTTCTGTCACTTAAATCCAACAGAAATAAAAGTCAGTCACCAAACAGTTTTCCAACAAGTAGTGAGTATTTATCATTTTTCGTTGCTGATATCAGAGGATGAGGTTGAAGGATGAAAACTGGCTGATAGCAGGACACAAATATTCCTGAAAAGATGAGTTTAGACTTTCTGATTTATCCCGTTCTAATGTAAAATATGACAGATTACTGGATTAAGGACATTCCTAGTATACTACATGATATCACACAAACGATTTTTGAGAATCTGGAAACAGATGCTTTTTACTTCCCAAAGATATGGGAGGAGGAGAGACTTGATGTTTCAGCTGCCTGAAATAATCCGTTCCTCCTCCATAACATGGGAAGAAATTAATTTACCTGCAGGACTTTAACGAGGTTTATTCCTCTCTTCATCAACAACAAATCCTCTGGATTTGGTGACATTTGATCATTATTTGCCAAAGTTATGAAAGGGGAATCGTATATTTTAGCCACCTGATAGAATCCGTTCCCCCTCTGATGATCTTTATGAAATATATTTTCTGTTTAAATGTTTTTCACATATATTCCAAAAAAAAAAGTTCAAACCAAAACCACTGGACATTGTTTTCCAAGTTTGAAAATGTTTCTTATTTCCAAATGTCTGGAGCAATGCTATTGCAGACATTTGGAATTGAGAATTAAAATACATTAAATAAAGATAATCCAACAACTATTTTGTATTTAAAAATATAAAATAATAAATGTTTTAAACATAATATATGAAAAATAATGACAGTTTCACTAGATTTGTTTATTTTTTTTCCCATGTTATGGGGAAACGGATTCTATCAGGCGGCTAAAATATATGATTTCCCTCTGATAACTTTGTCAAATAATGATCAAATTTGACCAAATCCACAGAGTTTGTTGTTGATGAAGAGAGGAATAAACACAGTTAAAGACTTGCAGGTGAATTCATTTCTTCCCATGTAATGGAGGGGGAATTGTTATGTGTGATAGCATGTAGTATAGTAGAAATTTCTTTAATCCAGTAATCTGTCATATTTTACATTAGAACGGGATTTAGAAGAAAGTCTACTCTCTCATCTTCACCCTTGGGGCTAAGCCCCTGATCTCCTAGGATCCTACATCCTCCCCTGGTGGTCGGCATTCAATTCCGCCAGCTCCCGATGATTGTACCCTTATATATATTCTTGACTTTAGGCGTGATGACAGATCCTATTAGATTTTTCCCTGTGAACTCCCTGCCTATCCGTGAATTGCTGGATGTCTGATGTCTTTTCCACATATCTAACCAAACTTTATCTGAAATTGTCGTGTTAAGCTCTGATTCCTACTTTTCTTTTATATACTTAGATGTTTATTCATCATCAATTTTTGATATAGAGTAGAAATTATTTAGATTTCTGTCCCACTGAATGAATTTATCACTATTTTGATCAGCCCTTTCTCTACTACAGAGGGATCTAACCTGATTTCTGTCTTATAATAGTCTCTTAATTGCTAGTATCTGTAAAATTCATGTTTATCTAAATTATAATTCTCTTTCATTTGTTGAAAAGGCTGCAGCTCCCAGTCTCTCTGAAGGGTAAACCATCCTGAGATCCCGTTGCTTATCCAGTGTTGGAACCCTTTAGCTTACATTGCTGGTTTGAAATCGCCATCATGTGCTGCCCACCTGAGCTCTTTCATTTCTTTCTTTGTTTTATGTTTTTTTTTTTTTTTTTTATGTTTTGAACCACATTTCCAGTGTAAACACTGTAAATTGATCCATGTATTTTTTTATCGCATATCGTCAGGCTTTTAACTTCAGTATTAATGTTATTACTGGTTGTTGTTTATAGGCTCGGTAGGAATGCTCAGTAAGACGTCTGAATGTAGATTCTAAATTCAATGAGTTTAGACTTAATCAGTAAAAAAAAAAAAAAAAATAATAATAATAATTTTCATCCCGATCAGTGAGTCTGGGAGCGGCCATTTTTGCCCAAATATAGTAGCCCCTCCCTCCTGCCATCTTCCAGCAGTGACGTCACGGTGCGGTAAGCCTAGCGCCATTCTCCCCACTTTCCAAGCTAAATCAATGGGAACTACTAGACACATCTGCAATCAACAACAATTATTGAAGATTTCCAGAGGACTTCACCATTGAAATTCACCAGAGCTATAGTGAAACTGACAATGCCCACGTGCATGGCAGCTGGATGCTGGAATACATCGGGTAAAAGTGGAAAAAAAGAGTTATTCCACCTTTCTGATTCCTGATCCTCCACGGACGGGTTGGTCGTTGGATCGCCAACTTGAAGAGGGAGGATTTGCCATCGAACTTCTGGCCAGAGAAAAAACCCGTAATATGTAGCCAACATTTGGAAGAAGAATGTTTTCAAGATGACTTGGATAATAGCGCGTTGTGACAAACACCAGATACAGCACTGGGACTTGATCAACAGCCGATACCGCACCGTGACGTCACTAACCAGTAGGTGGCAGTAGTGTTCTTTGACAAACATGGATGCCTCCAGTAAAGCACATTCACATGAAAATTACTCTGAATCTGAAATTATTACACACCGTTCAATAAATGTGTTTTTAATTCAGAGTACTTTCAGAAGTGTGACTGGACTTTTCCTTTGAGATATTATGTTAGTAGTTGTTGGTTATATGCTTGGTATAAATTAGGGTGACCAGACGTCCCCGATTTCCGGGGACTGTCCCCGTTTTGGACCCCCTGTCCCCGGCTAAAGCTGTCCCCGGAAATGTCCCCGATTTTACCGAGGCGAAAAATGTTGCGTGTAGACTGTTATTACGGTAGAGCTGTTGCGCGCAAAAATAGGTATTACGGTAGCTGGTTGCGCTGCTGATAACATAAAGATAAGGAACAGAGCGCACCACTAGAAGGGCAGTAATGATCCTTTTGGATGTCAGCTGCCATTAAAACACAAAAAAGAAGAAGAGCGCATCACTTTTAAAACAGAAGAAGAAGAAGTGGAAGTTCGTTTTTTACAACCTGTGGCAACTGATGGGGAGCTACGCTGAGTGATGGTGAGTGTGTTAATCAATTAATTTTATTCTGATCGGGCTGATCTTGTGATAAATGTTTGGTTTGTGTCCAGGTTAAAACAATAATAAAAAGTAAGACAAGACCACGAGTTGAGCATGAGTAAAAGACGCTGGGTTAAAATGTAGCAAAATGATTGAAAACTCCTTGTAAGGCGCTAATCTGGTACGCTGGTTCTCCAGGGATCAACAAGGGTTTGTATAAAGATGATTTAGAATGGATAGGTGACCTTTAGTTTATATTTCAGATAGTTATTATAAGTAGAGTTATTTCAATTTGTTTTGATGATTTATGGTTGTGATTTATGAGCATAGACTTCCAGTTTTTGGTGTGCTTTTTTACTGCTCAGTTTGGATATATATGAAAGTTCCTTGTGAAAAAATAGGAGTCAGTAACAGGAGAACTGAATAAGACAAGATCTACATGATTTGAGAATGATAGAGGTAACCACCTGTTTAATGTCCATTTATTATGTGGTTTTTGCTTGTAGCTCCTAATATTGTGGTAATTAGCATTTTAGTATTTAAATGAGATATTAATAATAATAAGTTTTCTTGTTGCACATCCTAATTTTTTTTGGAGGTGATTTTGATTATATAATGTCTCTGTTTTAGAATAATGTAAGATTGATGCTGGAGGAGTGAGGAAGAAGATAGAAAGACAGAAAGGAGATTGAATGAGAGAGGAGGAAACTAGGAACTCTGATAGAAAAAACGGTTGACAAGAAGGGAGAAAAATTTACTTTGAGGAGTAAAGCAGAGAGCAGGCAGAAGTCAAAAGAGGGCTAGAAACAAAAGCGAAGGTGGAGAGGGAAGAAAACAGACAAGACTGAATGACCAGATGGCTCTTTCAAAGAAGAGGAAGTGTCATTTTACGGAAAAATTACAATCAGAATTTCCATTGGGAAATTATATATGTATATGTTATTGCTGTTTATAAATATGGACTATTCTTGGATTATATACATTGTGTTGATGTTAAGCCTATTCTGCTGTTCAATGGTTAAACTTGTTTAAGACATTTAAAAAGGTTATTTTGCTTTTTACTTGCTATGTCTTCTCTTATATTATTTTACCCAAATTACCAGGGCCACTGCCTCAGACCCTGTTCAGTTAATATTTCTGTTTCAAACATTTAAAATGTATAATATGTATTAATAAAGTTCAAGTGATAAAGCGTTGACATGATTTGAGTGATAAACTAACTTATTGAGTGATGTAGTGTGCAAAGTATGCTGTGGAACACAGAGTGGCTGTATACTCAGGTTAGTAGGAAAAATGAACCTGCTACTTTGAGACACACAGGCCCCTGATGTGGCTAGGTGACAGTAAGAAACATATATGAACCTTTACCTGCAGGCTTGACTACTACTTGTTTTTTTTATGTTAATGAAGAAAAAAAATATTTCTTATAGGTATGTACAGTAGATGTAAACAGAATAAGTATTTGTTGCACTTTTTTGAAGAGGTGGGGGAACTCTGTAAACAACAGACAGCCACAGGCATAGAATAAATGTTTGTATTTACTTTTCTAAATTTCTTTTCCTCATGTCACTCTCCCCTTAGGAGGCGGCAGAGCTCTTTGGGCCCGACAAAATTGGAAAGCCCTGCTAATGACCCTTGACCCCTCCGCTTCCACCCCCACCACTTTGCCCCAACCCAGAGACACAGTTCTAGTTTTCTACTAATAACACTATTCGTGTTATTAATCTTAGGATACACTAAACGTTTGGAAAGGCACATTCCTGGCTTTTACACTTGATTTTTGTTGTTTAAATATTAATAAATATGTAAAAATATATGAAACCATTACTGTCCCCGTTTCCTAATTTCATCTCGATAAGATGTATTGATTTTTATCCACGAGCAAGAAATGTCCCCAGATTTGATTTCAGAAATCTGGTCACCTTAGTATAAATGCTCAGTAAGACGTCTGTAAACAATCAAAGTCTGGATTCTGGGTTGATTCCTTTAATCCGGGTATACACTGTACAAGTGTTTTCCTTTCAGGGCCGATTCTCCAGTCATGTGAGAATGAGTTGGATTGGGTTGAGTTTCAGCCTCATTGTGCGTCCTGCATAGTGGAGTATACAGGAGGTAAGCAGTGCTGATCAGCCTCTCACAACCTCTCTCCTGATCTCACACAATCTGAAATCGTAAGGTCAGGAGATCATTTTAAATCCAGTCAGTTTCCATGAAATGTTGGTGAGAAAATCCTGCTGTTGAAGCAGAACTACAAGCAGATTTACCAGAACCTCACGGACTACCCAACCAACGAAGCTCCATTTTTCATCTGGATGAAATAATAGCTGCATGAATCATGACAGCAGACAAGATAGAGGAGAGCAGGAGGCGGGGTTACCAATCTACTCGCTCTGGAGAGCAGAGTTCGCTGCTTTTAGATGTTGTCTCCAAAGTCTCCAGTAGCAGAAAAAAGCCTCTAGATTTGGTCCTAGGAGCTTTTTCGAAATCAAAGTGCTAGAGGGGTCTGAAAAGTGGCTAAATATAGCGACTAAAGCGCTAAGTTGGCAACACTGCTCTTTGCATGGTTTGTTTTCAAATGGTTTGCTGCTGTCTGTTTGGACCTTTCTGAACATGTGCAGCAAATGGACTGATCCAATATGGTGGACAGTGAAGGGGGGGCTGAGACACACTTATTATTTTTAAGTGTTCTGATGGAATTTTAACCAAAGGATTTTTATAATTAATGAGCACAAATAAGGAATAGTTGTATTAATTATACATGGAAACAGTATTATGGGGCCCCCTGGAACTTGGGGTCCTAGGCAACTGCCTAGTATCGCCTAAAGGTAACCACCCCCATTGTGAGCTGTGGACTTTAAAACTCTGTTTAGCAGTAGTAAAGCTACCCGTCTGTGTTTAGTGGTTTGTAGATCCTGAACTCTGAACCAGTTTTAATCCTGTATAACTTGGCGTCTAGTCCAAACAGTCCAGCGTACTGCCCGCCGTTAATCTGGGCAGACCGAATACATTTGGAGACCTGCAGAGAAGTTACTTTCTAACCCCTTGCTCACACTGGCTCCGGTGCGGTTACCGAGCCGACGGAGACCGCAACTCCCGCACACCCCCTCTCACACCGCCCTTTTGACTACGGTGCGGTGCGGCTCTGCGGCTCCGGCAACAGGTCCGGAGATTTAACTCGCGACAACAGAAGTTCACTTGAGTTCACGTAACTTCACGCGATAACACGGCCCAAATAAGGATATTTGCGAGAGCTTGTTGCGGAGGGCTCCGGCACACCGCAAGGATAGCTTTCTTGCAGAATTTTCTGCAGTGCCGGAGTGTCTCGGTAACCGCAGCCGGTGAGAGAGGTTTACGTCTTTTTAATGACTTGGAATCACTGCGGCGCCGCACCCACCGCACCGCAACGGTAAGACCGGAGTCGGTGTGAGCCGGGGGTAAGAACAGCAGCTTAAAAGCAGCAGATCCAGTTTTCCCTTTGACTCTTTGAAAATGACGGTTCTATATATTGATCATTGAAGTTGAGTGATGTTGATTCTTCTGATGAATGATGGACAACCAATGGGAGGCTGGATTGGATCCAGATACGGGGGGGGGCGTCTCTGTCGTCAGCTACCGTAGCAGCAGTTGTAGCATGCTAACACTCTTAGTCTGCATGCAATATTCCCCCTCATATAAAAAATGGATAAATCTGGGACATTTCCAGGGAAAAGGTATCCAAAACAAAGATGTCTGGTCGCCGTAGCGATAGGAAAGTCTCCTGGATGGACAGTCACCCTCTAACTGTGAGGTCATGTGTATAAAAGGTTTATCTTCTCATTGTGAGGTTGGAAGGAGCAGATCTAACTGCCTTTCACTGATTATATAATTGAATCCTGAATGAAATCATTTTGTAACTAACAGTGCTGTCTCACATGAAAGAACTGCATTTTTGATCTACAGCCTCATTTTCTGCCCTTCTGCTCCTCTAGTCTCTGTCTCTCTTTGCAATGCTGCTACTTTCTTCTTCTTTGCTGGATGCAAACAACTGATTATGCTTTTATGTCACCAGCTGCTATGGACTGTGGAACAGGATGGCTTAATTATATGTATATTTGTCTTGCTATCCATCTGTCATGATGGGTTCACTGATGAGACCCAGTAATGCAGAACACCACGGAGACGGAAACAATAGTAAAAGTTAAACAAGGTTTATTGTTCACAAGCACATGGAATAATGACTGGAACTGGTTCAGGCCTGGGGACTGGTTCACTGGAGTTTGTGTAGATAACAGAGGCGTTAGCTTTGAGAGCTAAGGGGTTAGGTTCTGTGAAGTTCAGATCTATACCTTGAGGGTTCCGGTTTGAACTCAGAGAGAGGAGTTGTTGGGTCCAGAGAAGGTTTGTTTCAGCAGAGTCCAATAGCTGCTTCAGCGTCTTACTTCTGATGAGGGTGCAGACCTTCAATGGACTTGAGATGACTGGTTTTACTTGAGAGACGTGGAACGTGGGATGGATGCGGAGAGTCTGAGGTAATTGGAGGCGTATGGCAGACGGGTTGATGACCTGGGTAATCCTGTATGGACCAATGTACCTGGGTGAAAGCTTGCGAGACATCCCCTTGAGGGGGACGTCCCGAGTGGTTAGCCATACCTCCTGTCCGAGAGTGTACTCGGGGGGGGGGGCGGGCATCTCCTGGAGTGAGCAAAACGTTTGGTTGTCTCGGAGGAGCGATTGAGAACAGCAATGGTTTCCCTCCAGATGCGCTGGCATCGACGGATGTGCTGGTTTACGGACTGGACTGAAATTTCTTTTTCGTCTGCGGGAAAAAGAGGTGGTTGATAGCCAAGACTGACCTGGAATGGAGATTGTCCGGTGGAGGCTGATTTGAGGGAATTGTGGGCGTACTCGATCCAGGTAATGTACTGACTCCAGTCGGTGGGGTTACTTGAAGTTAAACAGCGGAGAGTGGACTCGAGCTGCTGGTTCATACGTTCTGTTTGTCCGTTGGACTGTGGATGGTAGCCAGAGGTTAGCAAGGACTTACAATTGAGAGCAGAGCAGAAGGCTTTCCAGACTTGGGAGATGAATTGAGGTCCGCGATCTGAAAAATGCTCCTGGGGGATCCCATGTAACCGGAAGACGTGCTTGATCAGGAGCTGGGCGGTTTGAAAAGAGGCTTTGTTTCTGGCGCGGGTGGCACAAGCCAAGACATACTCCTTGACGTCTTTATGTAGAGTTGGCCACCAGAAACGTCTCGAGATTAAAGCAACTTTTCTGCTCACCCCCGGATGAGCGGAGAATTTGGCAGCATGCATCCACTGTATCAGGCGAGCTCTAACAGAAGAGGGGACATATGTTCGATTAGCTGGACCGTTACCTGGGTCAGGTTCAGAAGCCAGGGCTGAGTTTATAAGATCGGTGATCTCCCATGTGACTACTCCAACAGTGCAGAATGCTGGTAGGACTGGTTCAGGCATCTCAGGTTGATCAACGGAGTAAAGACGAGAGAGAGACGTTCTTGGATCCGGGTCTGTAGGAAATAATGAGATTGAAGCGAGAGAAAAATAAGGACCACCTGAATTGACGAGGATTGGCTTGTTTAGCTGTCTGGATGTAAGCAAGATTCTTGTGATCAGTCCAGACAAGAATCGGGTGCTCAGCTCCTTCCAACCAGTGTCTCCATTCCTCCAATGCCAGTTTTATGGCCAAAAGTTCTCTGTCTCCAACGTCGTAGTTTTGCTCTGCGGAGGAAAGTCTACGAGAAAAATAGGCACATGGATGAACCTTTCGATCTGAGTCAAGTCTTTGAGATAACACAGCACCCACTCCAGAGTCGGAAGCGTCAACCTCGAGGATAAATTGTTTAGCTGGATCGGGTTGGATTAGCACTGGAGCTCTGGAACACAAAGTTTTTAGTTTAACAAATGCAGCTTGTGCCTCGGGGGTCCATTGGAAGGTTCTCTTGACTGATGTTAGGGAGGTTAGAGGGAGAGCTGTTTGACTGTAATTTCTGATGAATCTCCGGTAAAAGTTGGCGAACCCCAGGAATCTCTGTAATTGTTTACGATTTTCGGGCACAGGCCAATCCAAGACTGCCTTTATCTTATCCTCTGAAGGTTTAATCTGCCCACCCTCGAGCACAAACCCCAAAAAGGTGACTGAAGACTGATGAAACTCGCATTTTTCGGCTTTGACGAAAAGTTTATTTTCCAGTAGTCTTTGTAACACTAGGCGGACGTGTTTCTTGTGCTCGGAATGGTTCTTGGAATAAATGAGTATGTCATCAATGTAAACGAACACGAATACATTCAGGAAGTCTCTGAGAACGTCGTTAACCAGGGCTTGGAAACATGCAGGGGCATTAGTTAGACCAAAAGGCATAACCAAATATTCAAATTTGCCCAAGGGAGTCTTAAAGGCTGTCTTCCACTCATCTCCGTCACGTATTCAGAGAAGGTGATAAGCGTTCCTCAAGTCGAGTTTGGTAAAGACAGTTGCCCCTTGAACTGGTTCAAAAGCTGAAGCGAGAAGTGGGAGAGGGTACTTATTTTTAATAGTAATTTGGTTCAGGCCTCTGTAATCTATACAGGGTCTTAGAGAACCGTCCTTCTTGCCAACGAAAAAGAACCCTGCCCCCAACGGAGAAGAAGATGGGCGAATTATTCCGGCAGCTAAAGACTCATTTATGTATTTTTCCATGGTTTCTCGTTCTGGTTTGGAAATATTATAAAGTCTGCTGCTGGGAAGGGGAGCTCCAGGTAATAGCTCAATCGCACAGTCATATGGTCTGTGTGGTGGAAGGGACGTAGCACTGACCTTACTGAAGACAGGAGCCAAATCATGGTACTCAGAAGGGACAGAAGAAAGGTCAGGAGAGTCCATCTCCCCCCCCTCCTCTAGGGGACCCCACAGCGGGAGCTGCTGAACGGAGGCATGTCTCATGACAAAGGGTAGACCAGGATTCCACGTGACGATCTGTCCAGTTAATATGGGGATTATGTTTCTCCAACCATTCAAAGCCAAGCACCAGAGGGGAACATGCGGAAGGAAAAACAAAAAAATGTTATGGTTTCACGATGATTACCTGAGATAAGTAGCTCAAGAGGCTGGGTTTGATGGGTGACCTGATGGAGTTTCTTCCCATCAATAGCGGAAACATAGAGGCTGGTTTAAAGGAACGGTTTCAATCTGAAGCTGCTGGACGAGATTAGAGTCAATTAAGTTTCGTTCACAGCCTGAATCGATGAAGGCAGAGAAAGAGAGGTTCTGGTCAGAGAAAAATAAAGTGGCTGGAAGCATCAGACGAGGAGATTTTTCAGTGTTAACATGGCCCGCCAGACTCCTCAGTTCCTCTGACGGGCCCCGGCTTTTGATTTAGCTGGGCATGAAGCGATGAAATGACCACTCTCACCACAGTAGATACACAGTTTGCTCAGAAAACGTCTTTGTCTTTCCCCAGGAGTCAGCCTTGTATGTCCAACCTGCATGGGTTCAATCTCCGTCTCACCAGTATGAGAGGCCTGAACTGGCAAAGGGAGAGACCGAGTCTTTGGTCTCAGCTTGGACAATTGTTCTGTGGGAGCAGAAAAAACAGTCACGTTATTAGAAGCAGGGGCAGAGGCAAAGGAGCCCAGATTCTTCTTTTTAGAGCTGTTTCTGGCTCGGATTCTGTTATCCAACTTAATTGTGATGCGGATTAATTCTTCGAGTGTAGCAGGTTCGTCGAGGGTTGCTAGTTCATCCTTGATGCTTTCGTTTAAGGCCATAAAGTAAGCGCCCTTTAACGCAATTTGATTCCATCTGGAAGCTGCTGCTTTTACCCGGTAGTTAATGGAGAACTCCGCCACCGAAGCATTTCCCTGTTTGAGATTGAAAAGAGCATGAAAGTCAATGGTTTGATCTGTTTCTTGGTTGAAAACTTGCGAAAATTCTGAGACAAAATATGAATATCAACAACTGAGGCTTTCGTCAGAGGCAAACCTTGCCTGAGCCCATTCCAGGGCTCTTCCTTTTAATTGGGACAAAATGAAAGTTATTTTCTTGAAATCCGTGGAAAAACTGCTGGGAGAGTTCTGAAAGATAAGGCGACATTGAAATAAAAAACGTTTGCAGTCCTTCATATTACCAGAAAATTTCTCTTTGAGACTTGGGCGGAACTCTTGGTGATGACGTCACTGCCTGTGACCTCAGAGGTGGAACTGGACCCGGAAATGTTTGCGCCTCCGCCGTGGCGTTAGCACTGTTCATGTAGTTAGCATAGCTCTGAAGCATTTGATTCTGCATTTCAATATGGGTATTTAACTCACGAAGAGCCAGAGCGTGTCCATGGATTTGGGCTTCCTGCTCTTCCAATCGACGGCGGAGATGATCTGCTGGGCCTTGTGTTTGGCCGCAGTGTTCTGTCATGATGGGTTCACTGATGAGACCCAGTAATGCAGAACACCACGGAGACGGACACAATAGTAAAAGTTAAACAAGGTTTATTGTTCACAAGCACATGGAATAATGACTGGAACTGGTTCAGGCCTGGGGACTGGTTCACTGGAGTTTGTGTAGATAACAGAGCAGTTAGCTTTGAGAGCTAAGGGGTTGGGTTCTGTGAAGTTCAGATCTATACCTTGAGGGTTCCGGTTTGAACTCAGAGATAGGAGTTGTTAGGTCCAGAGAAGGTTTGTTTCAGCAGAGTCCAATAGCTGCTTCAGCGTCTTACTTTTGATGAGGGTGCAGACCTTGGCTTTTGGTTTCCAGCTCTTAATCCAGAGCTGCATGGGAAATCCAGAGAAGAGTCTTCGGGTTTGGCTCAGAGGGCAGGCTCGGCAGTCTAAGCTCATCCAGAGCTTACAGAGAAAAACTGGTTTCCTGGAAACGGAGACAAAGGATTAGAATCCTAGCAGGACTCAAAGAGCAATAAAGATTTCTCAGAGGGTTCTTTGGCTCAGGTGCTAACCAACTAGATTCAACACTGCGGCGTTGAGGCAAGGTCTGAAGACAGCTTTTATAGTGTGGATCCTCTGATGATGGAACGAGCCACAGGTGCGTCGCAGGCTCGGCTCAGGAGGATCCACGGCGGACTCTGCTGGAGGAAGGTGGTACTTCTCCAGCTCCCAACACCATCTGCACTGCTCAGACATACAGCCTGTCCCATAGCTGGATGACATGAGCTATCCAAACAGGCGATGATGTCATCTAGGACAACCAATAGTGACTGTTCTTGAGGAGTTGGCAGCACTGGAGAGCATGTTGAACTGGGAGAAGGGCTGAATGCTAATTCCTGGGCCGCGTCCTCCAGATTGGTAGGCTGATTAGGTCATAGCGCCGCGCCGTGGTCTGTTTGGATTCCAAGACTCTTGGTTATGCGGCCAACTAATGCGTCCCACTTTTTGCCCGTCTTACAGGACGGGTCCGCTGTATCCTGCATAGCCTTGGATATCCCAGGATTCATTGCCAGTCCAACCAAGCCGGCTGCTCCGTGATCAGAGGGAAAAGGGAAATGGCGCCAAACAGTGGTGAATATTGGAAGTGCAGATTAATATAAGTATGCAAGTATGTAAATAGTTTTGCCTGAAATGAATGAAAATTGTTGTTTTAATGGATGTTGAGTCAGATATGAAATGTTTGATTTATCTAAAGGTTTTTATCTGTTACTGTGGAAAATGACTTTGGCTGTAATTTAAGGACAGATTCTAATCTGCAGTGTGGGGACTATAAATCTGATAGTAAAGCACATTGTGCAAAATAGCAATAAAAAATGTAAATCCTAAGTATTTTTTGTTGATGGATATAAGAGATTTTGCAGATATATTTTTATACATACATTGTTTAGATTTGCTTGTCTTTCTACCCCTTTTATAGAATAGCATAGAAAATCCCTTTATTTGTTAGAATGGGACCTGTTCAGGGTGGACCTTGCCTCTCGCCCGTAGACAGCTGGACATAGACACCAGCACCCCAATATCCAGCTATGGACATTATTAGTCCACATCCAAAACTCTTCTGGTCATCTTATTTTGGAAGGATCCACTCCAGGTAGACCGCATCCTTGGAAGACTTTAAAATCGACTGATTGGCAGATTAGGTCATACTCTAATATCAAACGGCAGCCATGTTTTAAAAATATTAACATCAGCTCTTCCCTGACAGTATGGTGGGAATTTCTAAAAGTAACGAAGTCATCATTTATCCCGTAAAGTCGTACGCCCATCTGGAATAACCCTGACATTCTACAAAACAATATGATAAACTTTCCGTACTGGAAGAATAAAGGTATTAACTAGGGCTGCAACTAACCATTATTTTTTAAAATCGATGAATCGGCCGATTAATTTTTCGAGTAATCGATGAATCTGACAAAAAATATTTTTAATATTAACCTCTTTATTCCAAAATAAGACAGAACAAACAGGCACACAAGTTGCTCGTTAATTGTACTGTTGTTTGTGTTAAAACTACGCAAACTTACATGAGAAATGTAGCTGTACATCCACAAATTATAGGGTACTTTGTTTCATAAAGCGCAAAAAAAGACAGGCATTTTTGTTTTTAAAGCCCCTAAGGGGTTGAAACAATAGGATAAATATCTCCAAACAATCATGGTTGGATCGTTCACCATCATGTGAAGTTTGCTCTCAGTCAAGACAGCTGCTTGCTGTCTTTCCCACCATGAAGCTTGTCATTAGGCCCGAGCAGCAAAGGCTGCGAAGGCCTATTGTATTTCGAAAGTTTCTTATTAGGCCCGAGCAGCATAGCGCTGCGAAGGCCTATTGTATTTCGAAAGTTTCTTATTAGGCCCGAGCAGCAAAGCGCTGCGAAGGCCTATTGTATTTCGAAAGTTTCTTATTATTATTATTATTAGGCCCGAGCAGCAAAGCGCTGCGAAGGCCTATTGTATTTCGAAAGTTTCTTATTAGGCCCGAGCAGCAAAGCGCTGCGAAGGCCTATTGTATTTCGAAAGTTTCTTATTATTATTATTATTATTATTATTATTATTATTATTATTATTATTACGATTCTTGTAGCACTTTGAACGCATTTTACGGGGACTTCGCATGTTCAAAAACTCAGGAAAATGTGGCAGTAAATTGTCCCCCGCGTGAAATAGCCGGTCTGTAATGGAATCCAAAATGGCCGCCCCCAAATTACGCCACAGCGCCCCCTAACGTGAGTTGGGGGAAACTGTAAGTCCCAGAGATTTGAAAGTTGGCACACAGGTAGATCTCCTCAAATCATGAAAAAAAGTCTCTTGGAGGTATGCCCTAAAACCCACAGGAAGTCGGCCATTTTGGCTTAAAGTGCGATTTTTGGCCATTTTTCATTTTCGCTCATGTCGAACTTTAACGAACTCCTCCTAGGGATTATGAGCTATCGGCTTCAAACTCGGTCATTATGCAGTTAAGGCATTGGAGATTAAAAGTTATCAAAGGTTTTCGTTTTTGAGCATGTTTAAGGGGTCCCCAGGGGCCCCGAAGTTAGGGTACTTTTGAAGAATTTCAAAGTGGAATAACTTTTAGAAAAAAGGTTCAAATCAAACCACGTTTGGCAGTAAGGAGCCCCTTTGGGTGCTTGACCATACTGGATGGTCAAATGATGACATCATCTAAGCCCCGCCCCCTAAGGGAAGAAAGTCACTTTTTTCACTTGGGAGGGTCCCTTTGAGTCATTTTAAACACCAGCACCTTGAAAATTTGTCAGATGATAGAAAACATGTTGGTCTAACTTCGTTTAAAGCACAGAGAGTCTGAGTTAAATGGTGTTGCCGTGGCGCCATGGCGAAGTGAGGCGTTTCGCCATGAAAATACGATTCGCTCTCATTTCCTCATTATTAATCAGATCTGCACCAAAATCACAAGAGATGATCCTAGTCCAACTCCAAACAGGAATGCAGAGCAATATTTTGTGGGCGGGGCTTAATTTCACTACAGCGCCCCCTAGAAATAACAAACTTCAAACCACCAGCCCCAAGCCGTTTTTAGTCCTAGAATATTGAAACGTTGAACACATTTGCATCTCATCACGCCCTAACTAAAAGCCTCTTGAAGCCATGGTCTAAACCCCACCGGAAGTCGGCCATTTTGAATTACAATTTACTCTATTTTGAAAGCACTGACCTTTTTTCAAAAAATTTTATAAAATCAGCCTTTTATCCAAATGAGCTAAAACTTTCAAAATACGTTCTTTACAAAGCCTGCTGTAAGCCAGTTACAATAGCAAAGCGCTTCTTTAAAGTCCGTCACTCTGATTTTTCAAAAGTTTGCGTTCTCGCCTAATAGTTGGTCAAGTGGACAGATAATGCCAGGAAATAATTCAGCCCCTAGCCATGCTCATTCCTAGGATAATGAAACTTGGCACACATCTGTATGAGCTCTCCACCTACAAAAAGTTTCATTGGAGCCATGGTCTAACCCTCTCATGAAGTCGGCCATTTTGAATCAAACGGCACCCTTATGAAAATAGAATCACTATGTTAAAATATTTCTAAAAAATCAGTTGTTTTCCCAAAAGCGCTAGGACTTTTGGAATATATTCCTCT